>NC_135077.1:16892500-17125000 GCF_051107435.1 Chaetodon auriga
ATGCTACTGAGTAATAGTTTCATCTCATGATGTTCTCTGTGATCCTCTGGGGCAGCAGAGATGTGCTGGTACCCCTTATTTGACCTGATTAGCCATAATTGATCCGAAAGGATGTTCTTTCTGGATTTGGCTTTGATCTGTTTGATTTTCATTCATGGACACCCAGTTAGTTCAGAGAGAGTTGAAGGACAGAGGCGGGCAGTTTCAAGCTTTCAAATTTACTTTAAAGCCATCAAACTGCAACAACACCGCTGTGCCTTTTGAAGCACCTCTACAATTGTGCAGGACTCTCCCTAAAAAGCAATATATTGATTCATATAAAAGACCCTGCCCTCTTTCTGTATGTTCTTATTTTCCTCTTATTTTGCTGTGTTCTTGAGTTTCTGGGCTGCAACCTTTGGGCAATTCATTGTGAAGCCCCCCAGCCAATAACACCACCAAGCTGAGGTCAGGATCTTAACGAGTGGAAGCTAATGGTGCATACAGCGCTGAAACTCCTGCGTAGTACACCTTTAAATATCAGTATATCTTCTGGTTAATTATTTCAGGCTGAATTAATTGGAAATCTTTGAAACTGCAGAGGTGAGAAACATCCCTCAAAGCCCCTGAAGTGTTTCTCTTAATATGATGAATATCTATGACTAAATCAGCAGCAAGTGAAGTACAAGTAGAAGAAATCCTTTATTATTTTTTATTAAGCGTTCAACACTGAACTAATCAGCTTCATCAGAACCGTGTTGGTGCATTGATGGTGACATGAGGAAGCAGTCCGATCACTGTGATCAGCTCTGTGATAGAAGAGCACAGATACAAACAGACTCTTTCCACAGTGGAAGCTGTTTCAGGATTGTTGCAAAATCCTCGATAGTATTGTTTTTGTGTGTGTGCAACAGACAAGATACTTTTTTGAAAGGATCAAGACTGAATGAGTCAAATTGTTCCTTAAATGACAGCCATGTCAAAGTGTTAGCTGGCCTCAGAGGTGACAAGTGAAAACTACATGATCAGAGTTGTTCACATGCTTCTGCACTTCTGGTCTGAGGCTCTTTTTTAGGCTCTGGTTTGAGCTTAGTTTCAGTTCAGGGAAATTTTAATGCTGCTGCATACAGTGATATTTTGGACAATAGTGTGCTGCTAACATGTCAGTACCCCTTTGCACAAAGCCAGCTCTGTAAAGTTTTCCCAGTTTGGTGTGGAAGAACTTCACTGGTCCACCCAGAGCCTTGACCTCAACCCCATCCACCACCTTCTTTAATGACTGCTGGCATTTCCCTAACACTAACACTTCCCTCCCTCCGTCTGACCTCAGTGAAGCACTGGAGAAGATGAAGGGTGTGTACGAGCAGAATCCACAGATGGGAGACCCCTCCAGTCTGGAGCCTCAGATCACAGAAACTGCCCAGAACATCGGCCGTCTCAGGGGGGAGCTCGCCAAATATGAGGTTATCACACATGCATGTTAATACTGTGTGCATGACAGATCAGAGTACAATATTTGTGTAAGCCTAACATCTGTTGCTGGTTCATTACAGACGTGGCTGTCAGAGGCAGTGGGAGGAGAGGAGTCTTCTAACGCCATCAACAATAACACTCAACATGGGTAAGACCAGGGTTTGATGGAGTTTGACATTTTGGGAAACAAGCTTGCTTGTAAATGAGGTGATCGATTCGACACCAACTCACACAAGCCCGAGCTGGCATGGAAACTTTTAAGCCGTATGCCAGCATGTTCTGAGGTTAGCGCAGCAATCTGATTGGTGCGTGAGTCTGCCAAACTTGCGTCGAACCGTGACTTCTGTGTAGCGTTACATTCCTAGAGAGTGGTATCAATCTTCTCATCTAACTCTTGACAAGAAAGTAGATAAAGGTATTTCCCAATATGTGAACATGTGTAGCATGTTGAGTACATTGAAGAATTTATATGTGTTTTTTCCTGGATGCGTATATTTTCAGTGTCGTAGCAGCTGACCAGTCCCAGAACATCTACACTGAGTTTGAAGACGAGTTTGACGATATAGAAACTCCTATTGGCCAGTGCACGGCTCTGTACACCTTTGAAGGTACTTTGGAACTTTCTTACGTACCTCAGGTCAGCTTAGTGTAAGTTATGTGTGTTTTGTGATGTGCGAATTGATGTTGAGACAATGCAATTTCCCTTAGGGGATCAGTAAAGTGTCTATCATATGCTCCTTCATAAATAGATTTTACTCTTTTATACGTGTCTTACTCGTGTGTTCTTGTCTGCAGGCAACAGTGAGGGCACCATTTCCATTACAGAGGGAGAGCTGTTGAGTGTAATGGAGGAGGATAAAGGAGATGGATGGATGAGAGTCCTTAAAGCCAGCGGAGAAGAGGGCTATATACCTTCATCCTATGTCAAACTTAGCCCGTAACACACACACACACACTCAGAGCTTGTGATGGAAAGTTAAGAGCCAAAGGTGAACACAAAGTCATCCATGATAATTGGAGCTGTCCTCTACATCTTTTATCTCAGCCAGTGACGTGTTCAGTGAGATGAAAGCGAGCGATTATAAAGCTTGTTATCAAGGCTGATTGCGATATCATACACTCCCTGTCTGCTGGCTGCAGCAGGAGAGGCTCTCTGAACACAGACTGCCAGCCCTGTCTGATCTTTAGAAATTCAAGCTCTTTTAAAACCAAACTTTTGAATGTATACCTGAACTCTCTGTCACTGTGAGAAGTGACGACCCATGTAACATATTCAGCATCATAGTAGCCCGACGCTACACTTCTTTATGGCGATATATCCATTCACTTGACTTTCCCGCTGCCATTTCTAATAACCTGCTGATCTTTTTCTTTTTGTAACACCGGCCTTCTGCTACAACCTCTTTCCTGATAGGATAATGTGATTTTTTTTTTTTTTTTTTATCATAGTGATGTGATGTTTTATAACTTATAACTGGATGAAAACCACTACTCTGTAGGGAGTGTACAAAATATATATTCACTAAAGATAAGATGATTTTGTATGTCTGTTTGTAACCATATGAGCATTAAAACGTTGGTTTGCTGCAGTCGTTCCTCCTGTTCATCTTGGGCCTGAGGAGATCCCATCCTAACATGCTTCCCATGTAAGTGATGGGGACAAAAAAAATAAAGTTAATATGAGGCTTCAGCAGTCTGAGTTAGACTAATTACATGGTTATCTGCCAGATTTTCATTTTTTTCCATCCTTTTTTGTGTTACTATCCTGCCATTAGAACTCAGCAGGAAAACACTGTCTGGGGGAAAAGAGGAATTTCAAACTAACTTGATATGAGTAACTCAGTCTGCTGGAGCCTCATATTAGCCTAAGATGCATTTTTACACAGAAGACGGGCTCTGGAGTCTGTCCCCGATCACTTACATTGGAAGCACTCGATGAAGGGACCTTTTAATGGCCAGTATGAACAGGCTTTGTGAGCCTAACCTTGAAACTCTACGATACAACCCTGATTCCAAAAAGGTTGGGATGCTGTGTAAAACATAAATAGAAAGAATCCAACCATTTACAAAGCGTGTTCAGTGATAAAGTGTTCCTGAGTCCATGTAGTAATCTCCTTTATCCAATCATGTGTTCACAAAGTGGTGAACCTCGCTGGGAACGACTGAGCCTTTCCATGCTCCTTTCATACCCAATCATGACACTATCACCTGTTACCAATCAACCTGTTTACCTGTGGAATGATCCAAACAGGTGTTTTTGGAGCATTCCACATCTTTCCCAGTCTTTAGTTGCTCCTGTCACAACGTGTTTGAAGCGTGTTGCTGCATCAGATTCAGAATAAACAGACATTTACGAAAATCAATGAAGCTGATGAGGCCAAACATCAAATATATTGTCTTTGTGCTCTTTTCAGTTGAGTATATGTCAAAAAGTATTAGCAAGTAATCACATAATGTTTTATTTTTGTGTCCAAACTCTTTTGGAATCAAGGTTGTATATGATTGTATGTCTACTGCAAGGAAGCTTTGCAATGTTTTTGTGAATTTAAAGACTTGATGGGTAAAAAACAAAGGAAGGGGCAGAATAGCAATAAAGATCAAAACTCAATCTGAAGTAAAGATACAGCATTTACCCTGCTACAGTATAATTCCTGGCACAAATATTTGGTGAACCGTGCATATTTTAGGTTGCAGCTTCAGAGATAACAAGCAGTTTTTAGTCATCTTCACTTTTTGAATTTCAACTTTGCAAAATAAGTGGCGGACTGGTCACAGTTTGGTCATCAACTGGTTCTTCTTGGATGGGTTTTATGTCTTTCCTACATGTATACTGGTTTTGTTTGGTTTAAGCACCTGTTTTAATACACTGAGCGTACAGACCTCTGAATCTCACCCTTATTTGTCCTTCTAACATGCTCTGAAACATTTTGTTTTAAAAAACCTTTGTCAGTTATTCTGACCTGAGACCCAAATGACCAGTTCAGCCAAATTGTAAAAGAATTAATGACACCAGGAAGGAAATTTTTTAGATCCAGCTCCTCCCTGGATCACTGCCAAGAGTGATGGACAGTAAAATAAATGTTTAAGCACTTTTCAAAATCTGATAGGAGTGTTTAAATATCCACTCCAAGCATATAAAATTATAAATTTTTTTTTCCACCCTTCCTTCTCCCTCATTGAAAAATCCAGAATCTGTGAATATAATGAAAAGCTCATTTTCAGTGAAGGTGCACTTTCCACATCATGATCGTTTGTTCATGCCTACAGAGAAACTTTCCTCATTCAGCAGATCCGTTTGAAAACGGCCTTCTAGTGTCAAACTCCGCACAGCGACGCTCAAACATCTGAGCGAACGAACAATTAGCAGAACACATTTTTGAAAACCTCTCTCTTACTGAGCCACGTAAGGTTTACCCATCTCTTTCTCTACCACACTGTCCTGCACTAGTAGATGTTTTCTCAACATTTAGGGGGTATTATTACTGTATGATGCATTTTTAAAAAGAAAATGTACTGACATATATCATTTGATTCATAAAGTGAAAAGAAAAGGCACTGCTTGTGTTTTTGTTTCTTTACAGTATCATTTATGAGAAATATGCAAAAACTGCCAGCAAAAAATAAAAACATACATTTACTGCATCAGTAACACTGATGAAAAAACTATTTCCAGTGTGCTCTCTTACAGCAGCAGTTCATATACAAACTGTTCATGTTGGTCCTTTGGAGTCTCAAGTATCAAACAAGTGCTGTGGCTTGATAAAGCATGAGGGGTATGACAAATGTACATTTGAAAAGTAAACAGATGCTAGTTTTTGGGTAAACAATTTCAGATTTCCTGAAAAAGGAAAATGAATCCAACACAGCTCTTCTCACATGAAAGCGCTGCCCATAGCCCACACATCCCAGGTATACGTCATTCTTTTATAAGTTAAGATGTCTTTTGACAAGTCAGTCTCTCGTATCTTAAAAATAACTTTTCTTTAAGTTTGTGTATCTCAGGAGTGAGAGCTCTGCCTTGGCTACCGCAATACACCAAGCCTCAAAAAAAAATGTAAAAAAAAATTTCACTTTCATCTCTGCTTTTCATTTTCCTCTCATGAAGAAAGTTCTGATTTCACCTTCCGCTTAGTGAAACAGGCCCTGAGGCTCAGGTTAGAGGGTCAGGTTGTTGTGGGGTGATCTCCACGGGTTCCAGCTTATCGGAGAGGACACAAAGAATCTTGTCAAACTTCTCGTAGCGCTCCTCTCTGGAAGCCGCTGCCCCCGACTGACCCCAGAACAGCCGCAGGGCGAACTCTGTCCGGAAAGCCTCCAGCAGCTCAGGGATTGGCTCCCAGTCTCCTGCGCAAGCAGTGTGATGGACATGTGATAGAATCAGATACCGTAAGTGATGAAATTCAGAGATAATAATGTGAAGTAATGTTCTTGCATGATGTCCATGGTCTGTGCTTGTGTCTGTGAAAGGAGACACACATGCATACAGTACCTGTGAGCAGACAGTGTGCGTGCTGCTGATAATCTTGTGCATGCAGCGCAGCACTGCGAGCTGATTGGAGGACATTGTAGAGAAGCTGACAGCCTCGCTCACTGTTCTCCACCGGGTCCTCGCCCTCCATCGCCATCAGCAGAGGAACCAGGTGTGGCACAGCTGTGGGACCGTGGACTACGGACTCTACAAAGGAAATATGTCAACACACACTTCATGTAAGACTGAATGCAACACATTCACTACTTAAAAACTGGGTCACAGTGCTATTTATACAGCACTTGTTTTAACCTGTCTGGAGTAACAGGTGTTTTTCCCCCCAGAACTCTATTAAAGGAGAACTGTGCCGATTTCACACATCAAAGTCTGTTTATAGGTCTCGGGGAGTAAAACTGCACATGTGAAAAAGTTGCATAAAGCCTTTTGTGGTTCCAGAGGGATGCGTGGAAACTCTGATAAACTGTCTGAAGTGATGGAATGAGATCAATTTCATCCGCGTCGTTTCTCTCCATCTGTTTGATTGTACATTGGAGACAAACAAACTGTCTGAAAAGTCGCGCGTTGTGTTTCTCTCTTAAACACCATCACTCACCGTCTCCCTCGTTCAGCGAGTTCATGAAGGGCTTGAGTTTCTTCTCAAATAAAACTGCAGTCTCTGTGTGGTTCCTCCTGAGCGCTCGCCATGTCATCTCCAGTCGCGTTACCTGCACATGTGCACACACAAACATACCAAGAGTGTTAGAAAACTTCAACCAGCTGCATAGAGGAAGCATGTCTTTGTCACAATTACACCACCTGTGGCATCTCCAGAGCCTTCATCACCGCCGAGAAGGAGTAGAGGTTGTGGGCGTGTTCTTTCAGGGCCTGAGCCAATAAAATGAATTTATGTAAAACGGTTGCCCTCTGGCTCACAGTCCCTGTGCAACCCAGGATGTCCACTGCAACTCCCAGTGCGATTAGATGATGCCTAAAAAATGAAAAATTAATGGTTCAGAAGTGTGCGTGTGTGTGTGTGAGTGGGTTGATCATTGAATAAGGCAGCTGATGAGGGACAGTTTTCTCACTTCCCACTAGTGGCATCTAACCAACCCAGTCCAACAGAGGTGAATGTAATTTTACGGTGTTCAAAGAATTGAAAATGATTTGTATAATCCTAAAGTGTTTCCTGTGTATTATCCACAGTGAAGAGGACGCTGATTCTGGAATTTGGTACCCCAAACATAATTCAGCTATCACATCAGCAATCAGAGATGGACAGATATCTGCATGGTTAGATACCACTAGGAATAAGTGAGGAAATGTGTTTTCTTGCAACGTGGCTGAACCAGCTTCTGAATCTATCTATTCATCCATCCGTCTTAAGGTGTACAAAGCGTGTCAGCTCAGCTGCATGCACCTTTCTAACAAATCCTGTCGTAACTGCCGTCCGTGCGGCAAAGTGACAAGCTCCAGGCCTGATCCGACTCCCATAATCCTCTTCTGCTCATCAGTCACCCCAACGATGCGTGCCACCTGCAGTACCACAACAATAACAAATCAATGGCGTTTCAGGCTTTGTGTCCAGTTCATTGAGCAATTATTCAAGCCACTCTCAATTTGTGGGCTTGAGTTTACTCAAAGACAACATGTTATAAACCAGGATCCATATTTATCAACCGCAACCGGCTGAATACCCCTCGCCTCACTCTCCTCTATAAAAACACAAAAGGCTCTCTGTAGAGTCAGTGTTGGATTTGTCCATTCTGGGCTACTATAGCAACATGGCGGTGCACCATGGTGGCCTGTGTGGAGGAGGACCCGCTCCCTCTGTAGATTTACAGAGCTCATTCTAAAACAGAACAATTTTTATTTTCAGGTGATAATACACCAATGAAAACATGAATGTCATAATCCATTTCTGCCATATTCTGCCAATAGATCCACCTAAATCTTCCACACTGGCCCTTTGCATTTAAAATAGAAGTAAAAGAAAAGATGAAGATGAACATGTTGAAGCGATGTGAATCTTTCAGATTAGGGTAGTTTTAGCACATTATTTCCTTTTGATCTGATAGGATGTTACACCTTTATAGTGCACTGCATCTATTAGGCGGGCAATAACAAAAGGAAATATTGATTCTGAAGATCTACTTGGTGCAGTTCGACGTTTGATTGCTACCTGACAGTCAACATTGAGCATGTGAAGGGCGGTGGTGTTGGCGTTCGATCTGTTGAAGATCTCTTTGAGTGCCAGCAGGACGCTCGGCTCTAACGGTCTGTTGTTCTCCGGCAAGAGCAGCGACTCAAACTGATCCAGCTGGAAACACGTCTCCAACTCCACCTGTGATGGTGTAAGAAGGATATTACATCATAAGGAGAGAACTGACGCTCTGTGCTGTTACATAACAGACAGCTGCCACATGCAGCATCACTGACACCTGGTGGCAAAAGACAGTAAATCAGTGATTCAGCCGCCTCGGGTTAGAGACGACATACAGTCCGATGCTTAGATTCTCTCAAGAGAGTGTCAGCTCTCATAAAAGTAAAGGTCCATCTAGACATAAAGCTGAGGAACGTGGAAAGTTTCACTTAATGTTGCTGTGGTTGCAGGTATACGTTGTATCCATTATCAGGACTTAATGGACACCCTGCAGCCAATCAGCATTGAGTATTCACCCAGATATTAACTACAGTCCTGTACATTATCTCTTATGCTGTTCCTAAGCTGTGCATGTTTTAGAATATCTACTACAAATCACTTTACTTTCCCTTTCATATGAAATCTATTGAGTTGTGCAATCAGATGAACATTAAGGCTACATTTATTTTTGGCAATGCTACATTATTGATGCATGGTAATACAACTGCAACGAACAATTATTTCCATTTTCAGTTAAGCGATTCATAGTTTGGTCATTAAAATGTCACTGAAATTTTAATCCAACCAACAGCCCAAAACTCCAAATTATTCAGCTTTATTATTAAAGAAGACTAAGAAACCCATCAGTCATATTTCAGATTTTTTGGGGGCATTTGAGAATTTTTGGCATAGTAGGAAAAGACTTGTTGCTGAGTAATTCTTTGCTGTTTGACTGATCACCTAATCAGTTCAGCTCTGTGGCAACACATTTTAATAGCAGACTGATTTGAAAACGCAGAGCTGCACTGCAACAATACGCAACTTTGACAAAAATGAATGCAGACTCGACAGCTCTGTCACTGATTACACAACGCCAATAAATTCTACTTTCCATATTATGAGGAAATTAATGAAAAACATTGGCTGCCTGGAATGGTAAAAAAAGAACATTTGAAAAGCTGGAACTGTGCCACATGAGTTTGAACTGCAAATACATCAAGTATTCATGGTTTGTAATTAAGACACTGGTGCAGTCCTTTAAAACACTTTCATAAGCAAATGTGACAACTGTATACTGTAAGAAAATAGCTTATACTAACATGTGGCTTTTCAAAATGCCAGTCTTCCACTTCTTCTGCCTTCTTCTTCTGCGGCAGCAATGGCAGCTGTGGCGATGCTTCGTTCTTCTGCGCCTCCAGGAAGCCAAAGGACGTCTCTGTGAGGCGGGCGCGGCTCTGCCACTTCTCCTCTGCACGCAGTCGGTCCACGTGGCCTGTCCGCCGGGACTGTGGCACCTGGATACGACAGGAAGTGGACATAGACTCTCTGACTGAAGGTAAGGCCTTCCTCGTTTCCCCAAACAGAGAAATGAGAGAAACAAACACGATCAACTGAGCTGTGAGGGATTTTTTGACGAGTTCTTTACCTGGACGACCAGCTCGTCGTAGAAGGAGGAGGGGTCATAGTCCTGGTCGGTGGGTGGAGGAGGGACGGCGTTGGGGAAGATGGTAGAGACCCTGAGAGGCTTAGGGGGAGCTCTGGGGTGCAGCTGTCCATCTGAACCTCTCAAAGTTACACCACCACCTGCAGGACAGAGGAGGGAGTCATGTGTGTGTCATTGGCAGCCTCCTTCAGTTTGGCCCTGTAACTGTTTTTACTTAATTTTTACTATCACTATTAGTATCTCTGTATCTTTCTTTTTTTTTTTTTACCTGTCTGGGCACTGAAACTTAGAAACTGAACTAACGATCAATGTATGGCCTGAAAATTCCCAAACAACAAAGCTGTGGAGAAAACAAAAATCTGCCTATAAATAAAATAATTAAGATGTGTGTGTGTGTGTGTGTGTGTGTATGTGTGTGTGTGTGTGTGTGTGTGTGTGCATGTTACCTGGGTGGGAGGGGCGTGTGTGTCGTGGTCGGGGGCTCAGCAGGGGTTCGCTGCCTGTGCGAAACACGGGGGAGATGGGGGCGGGGCTGATGTCCTCCGTCTGAGTGCTCGGTGGAACACCTGGATGAGGAAGAGGAACAGATAATGAGCTTTCTATGTGTTCTGATGAGGGATTTGCTCTAAACTCGTATATCCTCTTGAATCAAGTCTGGAATACAATACAGGCTCTCCTGTGCGGGAGAGGAGGAGGACCCCAAATGTCCACTGGATGCTTTTTGGTTTCACAACAGCTCAGTCATGTCTCTGTCAACTGTCTACTGGGAGTATTTCAGACACGGAGTCACACATCCATTATTGTTTAGAGCTGTTTAGCTTTCCGGCTAATTCATAAGCAATGTGGCAACAGATCATCTGTAGTTGTACTTGTTTTAAATAATATCCAGAGCATGTTGTCTTATCACCAGAATAATGTATATATTAGCAGAGGGAAAACTAGTTTCTCTGCATGTAGACAAAAAAAAGAAAAAGAAAATCCATTATTAAATATAAATTTCATTTCAACTGTCAGCAAATATTAGCATTTAAATACAAGTGAATTTCATGCTTCAGAGATTAGAGTAAGGCTTCTCTGGCAAAAATAGGCCTGCTACATAAAGACGGGGGATTGGAAAGAAGAGCCGCAAGCCAGACAATCTGCTCATGGGATGCACAGCGGCTGGAATGAGAGCTGCATCCAGTGGACATCATGTGTTCCTGGTGACAGACACATGTATGTGGAGGTCACAGGTTTATGAGAATGTACCAGTTCGTAGGTTGCTGTCAGACTGTGCAGACTGAAGTGAAGGCCGCCGTCCCACGTTCTCCAAGTTAGCAGGCTGACTTCCACTCCTGTCATGCATGAAATAGGCCGTCAGCAGATTTATTTACATCTGTGTACATGAGCATGTGCATTTCAACAGACTTCCTCCCACCTCAGCAGTGGATTGATGACCTGCAGTGTGTCCATGTGTGTAGAGCTGAGGCTGCGTCTTTTGTTAGATTCAGTGTATTTTCTGCTGCTGCCGGCCTCTGCTTGTCGCTCGGTGATGACTCGCAGAGGAAGGGTCCGCGTGATTGGGTGAAAGATCACAGCGCCGGATGCCTGTGAGATGGGCCGACGCCCGCCCACGTAGAATCGGATCAGAGCGGGAACATTGTCAAAACGATCCTCCTCAAACTGGAACAGCTCCCGAGAGTAGCCCTGTCGCACACACACATTATATCAAGCAGAGCCTTTAAAGGAACAGTCCAACAGATACTCTCCCACACAACCTACAGGAGGTGAGTATTTGACAGACAAAACAATGTTTTTTGGTCTGATGATCACATGACTCAGACTCACCATTTTGGGACGAAGGACCACTCGTATGATCTTAAAGTGCAAGGGTCCGTCCTTCCAAAAACAGCTCAAAACGTAGTCACCAGGGGCAGAGCTTGAGTCCCGGACCAGGAAGTCTCCATCCCTCTCAAACAGAGACTCTGCAGCCTGGGGACAAGTCAGCAGGCTACATGGGTCAGCTGGGCATGGAGGTTCACACGTGTGTTGACATCACACAGCATATGACTTAGACCCAGCATAGGTTGGCCATTGTGCACAAGACTTTAAAGCAGTATTTCAGCACTTCTGTTTCACTTTTTTTTGCTTTCTTGCTGAGATTACGGTGAAAAAATTAACACCACTCTCATGTTTGTATGGTAAACACAAAGTGAAAAATAATTCCTTTTGGAAGGTTATGAGTTCAGTTTTGTCTAAACTGTGTCAGAGAATTGTTGATTCGACGTTTGGAGGCTGCAGTTCGTGTTTAGGGTTTGAACTGTACTGCATTAGAGGCCCTTCTGGTATCTAGCCTACCCTCATTGATATAAATAGGGTAAACTGCATTCGTGTAAGCTGTACCTAATAAACTGGCAACTGAGAGTTTGAAACCAAAGGCACCAGCCAATTAGCTTGACTTAGCATAAAAACTGGATCAACAGCAGTTATATCACATCTTAATTCCCTTTCACACCTGTAGTCCATCCCTGAAAAGTTCAGGAACATTGGCTGCATGGGGTCATGTGTGAATGGGAGCAGGGATCTATATTCAGGTGAATCTGTACCTTCTATATCCCGTCTCCACATCTTGTAACATTTCAGGGAAAATACTGGCACACATTGTCTTGTGAATGAAAGCAGTAACATTACAGGGACGAGCCCGTAAAGGGTTACATCCACCTGACGAAAGACACTTTCATGTGGAGCGTGTGAACCAATCAAAAGACTCTGCTGATAGCGTATTTGAATCAGTGACTTTCAAGTTTGGTTGATTTGATGACAAGCAAACAAATTTTTTTTGTGCCTGCAAATGAGCTCCTTTTTTCGAGAATGTCTGGAAACTGGACAGATTCAGAAATAAGAGAGTTCCTCTCAGTCTGCACAGAGGATGAAATTGATTTGCTGCTGTCTGGAACACTGGCACCAAAAAAAGCTCATTTTGCTGAAAATTGTGCTTCCCCTATGTACTGAACATCTGACCTTGCCTCATCTTCTGCTGCTGAGTTTCATTGCAGTTGGCATCCATAAATGTTACATTACCACTATCTGTTGAACTGTCCTTTGCCCTGTCTATTACCATGGCATGTGTGGAAAAAGGACGAGACGGAAAAGTTCCTGAATGCAGCTGCACATGTGAACAGTGAGAACTGCTACGGGTGCCCATTAATTTATTGTGGACCACTGTGAAAGAAGCTTCATAGCCTCTGCTGGTTTCCTGGGAACCTCGGGGTGATGACAAGAATCCAGGAAGTGCTAAGCTAAGCTAACTGGATGCTGGCTCCAGCCTAATATTTAATTATTCGGCGGTGAGAGTGGTATTGATCTTCTCATTTAAAGTTTTGCAAGAAGGCAAATACGCACATTTCCCAACTAACAGCCAATCTATTCCTTTAATATTGAAAAGTGTTTTAATATATGTAAATACAGAGAGAACAGTATAATTCATCGGGCACCTCTCGGCTCAGCGGTCCGTGGTACCATGCATGGCTCCTCAGGTCCTCAGTGCTGAGCTTCAGCTCCTCCTCCAGCTCCTTCTTCAATAACTCCATATCTCTCCGACCACCAAACACCTACGACACACACAGAAGCAGCCCAGCCGTGACCACAGTGACTCTGCGTGTTTTCTCTGCTCACATTTTGTATGTGCAAGGGTCTGCAGGAAAATATATAGGAAGAAAAAACAGCTCTCGAGAGCAAGTGAGAGACAGAAAGGCCGTTTGCTTAACCTCTTACCTTCAGCTGGCTGAAGTATGCGCTGACACTCCTTCTCTTGCTGAAAAACAAGAGAAAAGAAAAGAGGTGATTTGGAGGTACTAAACTAAACTCAAGGGAACCACAGCTGATGGTGCTGATTTTTCCTTTGAACATGAACAGTACAAGGATGGAAGGCCACTGCCAAGGTCTGTGTCTGTCATTAACGTCACAAAAAAACTGAAGGACTTTTAATAGCCGGCCTCTTTTTCCTCCTTCCTTCCTCCCAAAGCTTCCACCTTCCTGCCTCTGCAAACACAAGACTCACAGATGAACAGTTCAGAGAACTCACAACAGGGCTCAACTAGATAACTCCCAGCCGTCTCATTAACCATGACCCATTCTAGCAAATCGACATCTATGTCTGCCTCTCTCTCTCTTTCTGTGTGAACACGCGGAAACAGTGTGGAACAAATCATGTGTTCGGGGATTGCTGAAGGGATGTGCGCAAACAGTGGCATGAGGTTTACTTGTTTACCCAGCTTTGGCCTCAAATTTAACTACTGCCATCCACTGAAGGATAAATCACACACATTCAAACACACACACTGAACGGCCAATTTATTAGGTACACCGAGAAAACTGAATTCAGCCAAATACAACAGCCCTGCAAAAAATCCTACTTAAATTCATGTTTTGTTGAAATGCTGTTGATTCAACTTTCTGATCATCTTGGAGGCCGCAGCTGGTGGTGCTTTTAAAATAAACTGTTCATTTCCAAATCCACCTATAACAGGAAATCCTGAGGTCATCACCCCCTGCGCACCGAAAGTCTCTAAATGTTTTAAAATCCTGCTTTTTTTTTTTTTAACACTTTATTTATTGAGTTTGCTGGTCAGTTATATGTTCTGCAAGATTTTGTGCAGTTCTTTCAAGGTTATCTGGATATCAACAATGGCCTACAAACTTCTGGTGTTCTAGTTTATAGGCATAAACAAAACAACTAACTAAAGCATTAGTCACTGTCTCAAAATTCTGTCTCTATATTCATTATGATTAGAACCAAATTTCATATAAATTTCCAAACATAAATGTTGAAATGCTGTTTCAAAGGCCTCTCCAACCTCCCAGAAGCAAATTTCTAGTGGAGAAATACTGAATCTTTTAACACGTTACCTCTAAAAGTACAGGAATCAGTCTAACACAACACAACACAGAAGTTCCTCGCTGTACAATGTAAAGTCCTGCAAGGTTGTGAAAACCTCCAAAGTCCCAGAAATAAATAGCACAAAAACATAACCTCAGCTGACTCCCTGACCTTCTCACTGGACCTGGAGTCGCAGGGCCTTCTCCACAACCTTTCTCTTTTGTTTGTTTCTCACCTCTTTGTTTACAGGTTTCACAACAAACAACACAATCTTACTATTCTGAAAAAAAACAACTTCTAAGGCCTCATCTTATTTCACTCTACACTAGGCTGCATTATCAACCAGTCCCTTTTTTTATTATTATTTGCTCGGTCTATAAAATGTCAAGAAAATGGAGAAAAATTACTATGAGTGAAACCCAAAGTTGCATCTTCAATTTGCTTGTTTTGTCATATTCAATTTACTATCACTACAAAAAAGAAAAAATAGATTATTATAATGAAGTGTATTGCGTTATACTGTGAGGTGTCTCCAATAGTTAGTCTACTATATAAATGGGATGGATAAAATATTAAAAGCAGTACAAAATGACCATAAATATTACATTAAGCCATCTTTAAAGCAATATCAATGGAAACTCCAAGGTATAACCTTCATACAGTAGCATTCATTTAAGGTCTGTTGTGTCAAACTGAATTGGCTGCGTGTACCTAATAATATGGCAACTGTTGCAGCTAGATGCCCACAATTAAACGACAGCGGAAACATGTACTCTGACAGACACATGAATACACAGACATCCGGATGAATAAATCTCAGTTTCAAAGTGTCTTATGAGATAAGACTGTGCAACATCCTGTGGAGGGGCGTTGGCCCAGGTAACACAACTGAAACACCTGTGCAATGTGCTGCAGAGCCACTATTGAGAAATGCAACCTGACACCACATATAACTATGTTTCAAACCATTTTATTCAACTTCACCTGTCAACTGGTAACCCTGTGTAATCTGACACTTAAGCGCTCATAGCTACCATTACTGTAGGCTGTTTTAATTGGTCCCGTTGGTTCCAGCTTGGATCACCTTGTCGTCTGTGTCAGTGCTTCAATATTGTGCAACAGGTAGGTGACGTTAGCTTCCGAGGCTACAGGTAGCAAAAAGTAACCAAAGTGACTGTCGACTTTTTGGGGGGCTAAAAAGCGAGTTTTTAACAGCTTGACATGTCAAACGTAGGAATAAATGTTCAGCAAATGAAAAGTTAAAACAACTGCCGAGGAAACGGTAAAAAAAAACGATCCAAAGTCTCGCGTTAGTTAACGAACTTATCCGTTGTTTAAAAATAATGTCGGCAGCGGCCAACGGTCCTACCTGGCAGTCCCCGTCACATCTCCCTCGTCCCGGACATGTTTTGTACGGTTTGAAGTCCGAGCTAACAGCACCAAACAGCAGCTGTAGAAGTCGTGGTGTTCGAGCCTTCTCCTCTCCGGTCCCTCCCAGCCCCCTCGTCTCCTCGCCCTCCTCCCTGCGCAGTTTCGGACGAGTTCACACAGGTTCTCCCGAGCCCTCCCTCTCCCCGCCCCAGGCCCCGGTCCTGAAACACCGCTATCTGCCCGGCATTCCTCGGATACCGACACAAGCCGAGCAGACACATCACCTGGCTGCAGTCGGCATTAGATGGTAGGTAGCTATACAGAGTGGAATGTGACAATAAACCCTCCATATGGCATTGATTTAGTCTCTTCAAACTGCGGCACGTACATCTTTTTATTACTCAGACTGAAAATTATTGCACAACTCGCTGTACTCAGGCCAGAAGAGATGCTGTGCAAAGTCCAGAAGTAATTAGTCGATGACAGACACACAAATTCATTATTAATTTATCTTTAAATAATCAATAACTGTGTGTTGACTACAATTCTTGCTTCCTCCCATGACCCCTTGTTTAAAAAGCCTCTAGTTCGTGTGATTTTTGGGACAGCGCATTGACATGTATCTGTTGTGCGGTCAAGTGCATTTATCAGTAATTTTACCAGGTTTCGACCTTGTCTCAGCCAATCAGAGCGGAGGACCGGAACTACTTCATGTAGGCCTATGAGCTTTGTTTACGAGCTCTGAGGCTTTAAGTATTCAGGGATTTATGATGAGCAGAGATGTGTCTGAACTTGACAGCCGCCATTTATGGACTTACAGTACTTGTCAGTAGTTGCATTTAAAGCGAATATCCCTGCAGAATAACTGGTGTGCATTTCCCCTCGGATACAACTCAATTATCTCTCATGGAAACAGCCTGTACAACTAGATTAAAGGATTTCTTCACCCAAATTACAAGAAAAACATTACAGTTTTGTTTCATGTACCTCTTATAGTATCTACACATGACGATAATTCAGGTTTATGTGCAGTGAGAATTAACATCAGGAGGCACAGGTCTGGGGGCCACCTGATCATGTTTTTTGCTCCTGATCCAAGTCTTAGTGCTTTGATATTTTTCACATATATAACAGCTGCACAATTTCAGTAAAATGTCAAATAGAATGGCAGCTGGGATGCTCTTTAAGAAAATATGAAAGTGATTTGAAAAATTCTTTGATGGAAGGACATTGATTATTTATTAATTGTGTACGTCATTTTTCAGGCAGACAGGCCAGATAAGATCAGAGCTATCCACATGGCTCAAAACCAGTAAAGGTAAGTGGGATTTTTTTCCTAACTCTTTGACAATTAAGTATATTCTTAAAAGTACAAACTGGTGAGCATTCAGATTTATTTTACCAGTGATTCAGCGCAGTAGTCATTAGAAAGGTAGAGTTTTTATTCCTCTGCGCCCATCTGAGTGTAATGAATCAGAGGCAATGCTGATCATTGCTTTGGATAATCTACAGACCTTTTCGTTGGCCACAGGGACTATTTCTTCAGTTGAAAGTAGATCAAGGTGGTCTGTCAGTTATTCAGAGTTATTAGAATATTGTCTCTGGAAAGACAGCTGTCTGCTGGTGGCGGCAAAAATCTCAGATTCTGATATCTGTAAACCAGAGCACACAAAGCCTAAACTATCTGCATGGTTGAATGGCACTGGGGATAGAGTGAAAATAAACATTTCTTTTTATAGCTGAGGTGAACCTTCTCCTCTGTGAAAACCTGAATTTCTAGATTACCAACTCACAAACACACACACTGGCCTTTGTCATTCAGGTCTTCACCTCTCACTGGGGGGGAAGTGTGGCCAAAATATCAAAGTCCCAAGGTGTGTTACCATGTTAGTCATCAAAAAGCTGCTGGTCTTTAAAAGCCGCTCATGTAAGATCATGATGCAGTTCTATCCTCAACATTCATATCATCTTTTCAGCTTATTTATGATTGTTGGGTTTGCCTTCACCTTATACTCTCTGACATGAGGCGCTAGTTAATCATTATCCAAACACGAGTTTCCAGCCTGGAGAAAGTAGATCCCTCGCACCCACAGGCACACAATGACTATTGCGCTCACACACACACAACACCCGTTGGGGGTCAGCTTACCTGTGTTTGCTGTCCTGACAGATCTCTGTCTCACTGATAGTGTTGTCCTTGTTCGGGGGGCGGAGCTGGGAGCAGGAGGCTGAAAGGCGGTGTTTTTTATCAGCGCGCTGGAGGCGGGGCAGAACGCTCTGACGAAACAGATCCTTCCTCAGCTTCACCTGCAGGAAATGGTACAGACCCAAATAGTGTGCGTCCTGGAGCTGCCAATTGTCATTTGTTCCGAGGAGACGTCTATTGTTTTGTGCAATTGTAAATTTGTGACGCTACAGTATGTTGGGGCAACTTTGTGGTCTCACCAGATCCATAGACGATCCCAGGGAGTACTTTCGGCTCACCCTGCGCTCCATTTGCATACCTGAGAGGACAAATCCACATTTTAGAACAATAACTTTGACATTTTGGAAAATATGTATATTAATTTCCTTGTAGAGACTTAAGAAGAGAAAATCCTTTCCACTGTCATGTCTGTCTGTTAAATATGAAGCTGAAACAAACAGGATGTGACCTTTAAAGGTTCTGGTTGATTTACTCTCCTTTAAATAGAGCCAGGATAGCTGTTTCCACCTGGTTTCAGTCACAAACATACAGAGCATATTTCCCAAAATGTTGAACTACTCCTTTAATTGTCTTGCATGACATGAATACACCTATTTGAATGACGTTGTTTATCTTGTGATAAAAGTTTTTCAGGCCTCACTTATTACTCACTATTACGCTAAGCAGGAAGAAGCCAGTAAATATATCCTCTGTAGCATTTTGAGTTGATAAACCAGCTTGTTTCACGCTAAGCATGAAGGATTTCAACAGATATTGCTCTCTGCAAGTTGAAAAGGATGATTCCAAGATAAAAGAGTTTATGTTTGGGCTTGTTTCATCAGACAGAAACATACTTACTGGAACACACCAACAGCTTGAATAAACTAATATTGGAGATGAGCATGTAAACAAAATCTGCTGTGAATAAGAAAAAATTAAGAGCAAAGAGTCTGTGCTTAAACCTGAAGTGTGAGCTATGGAGTCTGTATATCTGTGTGTTTGACACGGTGTGCACATGTGATACTGTGGCAGGGTGTACTAGAACTGGGTGTATGGTTGAATATCAATAATCATTATTAATTAAGGATATTTTTTCATTTTCAACATGGCTTGGTGTTGAAACAATACTTTTCAATTACTGACTGACATGAGTCTTTAACATAGAGTATGTGAAAGGATTGAAGAGTTTCATTTAAGAAGAATAGCTGTGTGGATTCCTGTGTTGATACATTAGCATTTAGCATCTAAAAAGAGCAAAAATCTTTACACTAGCATCTCTGTAAGACTGTACTTTGAGCTAGATGCTAACAACATGCTAATAATGACAGTGTTAGCGTGCTGATGTCAAGCAGGTCTAATGTGGATCTAATAAGTACCAAACAGAAAGTACAGCTGAGATTGATGGGAATGTCATTACTTCTGTAGGTATTTGGTCATAAACCAAAGAACTGGACAAAGTCAAATTTTGACCTGATGATGGCGCTGGAGAAAAAGTCTGGAGACCATCAAAATTATCCAGCCAATAGTTGTAGAGAAACAAGTGGTGTACTGACTCAAAGAAAGGTATCAAAGTAAGTATTGTTGCGGTATCTTTCCCAATATTCACATACTGCACTGCCTTTAGTATCCTAAAAAGTAAAACTATATCAGATATCAATACATATCACAATATTGCAAGTATATGCAACATCTCATACAAAATATTCAAACTTACGTTCAACGCAGTGAAGCGTATTCCACCCTTATGCTTTACATTAGACAGAACCCCTTTACATCTGTGAAATCTGGGCTTCTGGGGCCTCGTTGTCTGCTGTGCCTGGTTAGTAATGCGACTTTGGATGCAATACAGCACGATGTTTCCACTTGATGAACATTTAATTTGACAGATAATGATTTATTGAATTATTGTGCAGCCCTTATTTGCATGAGTGCTTGCATGTGGCCAGTGAGAGTTACCAGAGTGTGGGTCCAGTGTCTGTCGGTGCCTTGAAAGCTGCTGGAGGATGGTTTCTCTGTGTGTTGCATCCTCTATCCCTGCATCCTTCAGCTCTCCATCTGTTACGTTCAGCAAACCCTGGAGAGAAACAAAACCAGGGAGAGTGAGAAATGAAGAAAGAGAAATTGAGCATTTTGAAGATTAAAGCAAAGAAAAGGGGCATATCAACAAGTACATACAGATGCATTTTGCACATTCACATACCTCCAGACCATAATATTCACTCTCTAGTGTCTTTGTGTACTGGGACAGGCCAATCTGTCTCAGCCACCAGGCGATAGAGCGATTATTCATGTCTGAACAGCAAAGGCAGAAGAGAGACTGATTACATACCATCTCACACACACACACACACACACATACACACACACACACACACACACACACACGCACACACAGACACACACACACACACACTCACACAGACACACACACAGACACACACACGCACACACAGACACACACTCACACACACACAGACACACACATGTTTGTACATGTTTTTTTTGTTTTTTTTTTTTGCTGCACAGTTTTCTGAGAAAAACACAAATTAAAAAAATGGTCCGACATCAGCTTACTTTTAGAAATCAGTCAAACAGACGCACAAGCAGAGAGCCCTGTTGTTTGCCTTGCAGCAGCTCCAGTATGTAACACCTACCTTTTACAAGGTCCACCGAGGCACTATGGGATATCACTCCTCTCTTTCTCCTTGTAATTTCTCTATCTCATACTGCCTCTTTCTTTTCTTGCTTCCCCTCTGTTTTTCTTCCTTCTTTGCAGCTGCTAAGTTGAAACCACTGTCAGTAAGTCCTTCTCTAACTTTGGCTTTGTGGTAACAGTGGAAGCCCGCTCCCCCTCAAACCTGCAGGGTCACTCAAAAAACCAATCAGATTGCACAGTGGGCACACAGAACCCCATGGAAAGCAGCAAATCACAGCACAGGAAATAGTGTTAACTCTCGGGAGGCGGAGAGCGCAGGTTGAGACCTGTCATGAGAGAGAGATAGAGTTCAGAAAAACAAGTATGGGGATATGAAAGTGTAAGACTGTTCGGCAGCTGTCAACATGTCAGGTCAAAGACAGGCATGCATGCACGCTGGTGAGTCTGGCAAACTGTCTGTCCAAGCATAATGTCTGGAGATACTGTAGCTGCAAGAAAAATGGTGATGTGTATAAGGCTGACATCTAGTGTTGAAGCACTAGCAGGTCATGAGGTGTATTTTAAGTATGTTACATACTATAGTATACTTAATTTATTAAACAATATATAATATGAATGAATGAATGAATGAATATTTGAAATTCAAATGTTTCTATAAAATCTGCAAAGTAACTAGTTACAGCAATATTGAAAGTAATGTAATGGGCTAAAAAGTGCAATGTTTCGCTCTTAATTGTAGTGTAGCAGAGGTACAAAGTAGCATAATGGACGTACCTGTGCCTCAAACTGCATTTGAATAAATCTGCTTGCTGTGTTGTACATCAGTGCTCGATGGCTTGAATTGACATCGCTAGTTGACACTTTATGACTCATAGAGATTTTCTTTGAGATGTTACACATGAATGAGTTTTGATTGTAAGAATTCCCAGCTGTGAATCCAAATATGCTCCCGCATCCTGGTAAAATCACCCCTGGGCGCCGTCACTGTCCCAGCAGCTGCTCCATTATTCATGACGCAGCTCCAGGATTTGTTCTAAAGGGCATGATGGGGGTTTGTCTCTCTGCTGTCGAGCTTTAGAGCAGACTTCACAAATTAAACATGAGCTCTTCAACACTACATAAATGCAAGATTTTAGTATTTTCCCCTTAAAAAAATGTAATTTTTTAAGTATTTCATTCATACAGTATTTTAGAGACATAAAAGTCGATAAAACATCCTTGTGAAGACACTTTCAATTTGGTACCTCTAAATTTTGCATGTTGCCTCCACAAACCTGAATAACACATACCCAATTTGCATAGACTACCTCAAATTAGGTCATTTCCCCTCATTAGAACTTTGTTTGGCAGCCGTATGAATAATGCATTTATTTATTTTTTATAAACTTGTCATCTGTACAATACACACGCTCTGTTATTCTGTCTGCTCTCTCGTACACATATTCACTTCACATAAGTATCACACTGGTTTTATCAACTTGCACCACTCAGAGCAGCAGCAACTCTGTGTGTATGCATGTGTGAATGTCTGTGTGTGTCTGTGAGTGTGAATGCGACTGCGAGAGGGTGCGTCAGAGGAAAAAGGAAGTTGCGGGATGAAGTTAAAAGCCTTCGACACAGTGCAGCTCTGCAGAACACCTACCACGGAAGAAAGGCAGAACGAGAGCACTGAAGTCTGGCAATGAGATAATGAAAGGAAGGCGGGGAGGTGAACATCGAGAAAGAAGACAAGGAACTGCCAGCAGAAACTGAAGGTGAGAGCTGACTGTACCACTCATCCTACACTGATATGCAGTTAGGAAATTGTGAAGTTTTCTGCTGGAGCAGTGGCTTTTGTTGTTATTTTACTGAATTGGAAGAAGGCCACATTGATGTAAGAGAGAGGACGGAGCGAGAGTGACTGCTCAGTGTCCACTCAGGCTGAGTAATCTCGAACAATCCACATCCAGGATTTAGTTTACTGAGAGGAGACGTTAAGCTGTGACAAAGTGAGGTTCAACGCTACTGTATTTGTGTGATGCAAGAGCAGAAGTCAGGCAAATTTTCGATGCGTCAAGTCAGAATACATTTAGTTTCTTTTCACGGTGAACTCCGGCTTTGCTCGGCTTCTTGTGAAGCGAACTGGTCTCTGAGTGTGAGGAGAGCGTTGACTTTAAATCTAACTAACTGATTTACTGCTTCTTGGTGTACAGAGCAGCTGTGAGTGATCTCCGTTTACTGAACATCGCGTCCATCTGTCTGTCTGTCCATTTATCTATCAGTCTGCCTATTGTTCAAGAAAACGAAGATGGAGTTGTGGCGGCAGTGTGCGTTGTGGTTGATTGAGTGTCGAGTTCTTCCTGATAACCACCGGGTCACATGGGAGGGCGCACAGGTAAATCAGCTGGTTAAACATCTGCACATGGACACGCAACTTGTCTTGGTTCCTCAGTTTAATTTTGTGTGTGTGTGTGCTGTGGCAGGTGTGTGACCTGGCTCAGGCTCTGAGAGATGGCGTGCTGCTCTGCCAGTTGCTCAACAACCTGCTGCCTCAGGCCGTGAACCTGAGAGAGATCAACCTGCGCCCGCAAATGTCCCAGGTAACACGCACACACATACACACACACAAAACTTCCTGCTCTATTTCCATAGGTCATTTCCATAGCAACCAGGTGGCAGCACTGACGCCCAGAGGCTGTCTGATAGGAAAATGCTGCGATCTATATCTGTCCACATCGGAGGAGCATGTGTAGAGAGTGGAGGGGATGATAGAGATGATAAGGAAGAAAACTACTACTGAACCCTAAAAGTCTCGTTTTCTTAAAAAAAAAACAAAAAAAGTGAATCTGCAAAGACATTTTGTCAATATGTTTTCAATATAAATCAACTAGTTTGGGGAGTTTCGTAGTCACAATCTTGACAGAAGACAGAATAAGACTAAAATCATGAATGATAAGTGAAGAAAACTCTTGAAATTCTGGGGGTTTATATAAGAAGCAGGATTAAAATTTCCTCACAACAGTGGCGGATGTTTTGTGTTTTACACATTACTCGCTAATATAGATACTGGCATCATGATTGTTGCGCGTCATGATGCTAGAGCCAGCAGCAGGCTAACTTAGCTAGCTTATCATAATGTAAGCTAGTAATGTAAGCCATCATTTTCCCATTCCCAAACTTTGTGCTAAGGTAAGCTAGCTCAAGCATGTTTACCTTACAGCATGAGAGTGGCACCGATCATCTCATCTAACTCAGCAAGAAACTGAATAAGCTCATTTCCCAAAATGTCAAACTGCTCCATTCAGAAATCTTGTCTGAAAATTCCTGGGTTCATCTGGATCTGGATCCACACTGAAACAGATGTCTTGTTTGGTCATGGACTGAAGTTTTTGGGATAACATGCCAACTAATAAACGAGTGGACAAGCGAACTGGATTGAAAACATGTGTAGCCTGGGAGAAATGAGAAAAGCAAATTCACAAAATTTGAGATGAAGACATGAGAAAGACAGATAAGGAGAGAGCGACAGAGACAGAGACGAGCTCTCCTGTGATTGGCCGAATGTCTCGAGGGAAGTCCTTGAATCACATCTGACAGGATTAAATGTGCATGTTCAGGGGTTAAAGTGCTTCGACACGTGCATGTGAAACTCTGGGAAATCCTATGAGGTCAAGAGTGGTTAAGAAACATCCGGTGATTAACAAAAGATGGGAGTCCACTCAGACATGTGCACACACGCACACACACACGCACACACACACACACTTGATGACATTACACAAGTAAAGAGTATCTTTCCTGCGCTTTAGCAATAAGAGTTGCTGCTGCGAGGACGTATGTATGTAGCCCTGAGTGATGCGATGTGTGCAGCAGTATCAGTTACAACTCAGCGTTTCCCCTTTTCTGAAATTAGAGTTCCACATTTCCCACTGCTGAGCAGACAGAGACACAGAGCGAGCGAGAGAGAGCAGCTGGTTCAGGAAGTTATGTAAACGGCGTATGTCTGACCACCATGTCAGTCGCTCTGTGCGCTGCGCTCTCTGTGTGGTTCTACCCGAGTGGTAAAATTCTGCCCCGTGCACTGCATCTTTTAGTATCACACATTTCCACTTGTGTCTTTCATTGCTGTTCATGTGGTCCGTGTGACTGAACAGAGGTTGGTGGAGTTTTTAAGTGCTTGGTGACAGCTGTGTCAGTTAACGCTAGAAAGTTCAAGAATCTGCCCGTTAGATGAACAGCAGTGCCAGCATGATATTCAGCGATACTTTGGTGTTAGAGAATTGATAGATGCTGCTGAACACTGGTGACTGTCGCACTCAGTTATTTGTGTTTATGGTGCATCTTGCCACATGTTCTGCTGTAGTTCTCGGCCATTTTGTTTTTAGCTATGCTAGCAGCTGTAGGGAAGGCAGTGTCAGTCCAACACTTTGGTCCAGACTGAAATATCTTGACAACCATCTGATCTTTTCTACAGACGTTCATGGTCCCCACAGGATGAGTCCTACAGACTTCCGTGATTGCCTAACCTAAAGTCAAAGTTTTCACTACTTGTGTGAAATATCTCAGCATCTACTTGACAGATGTTGAGATATTTTGGGTTCCCAGTTGATCAATCCTGCTGACTTTGGTGATTCACTGATTTTTCAACTTCACCACCTTGAGGCTGACATTTTGGGTTTTCGGTGAAATTGGGCTGTTGAACAGATGTTCACGTCCCCCTCAGGATGAATTGTTATCACTTTAGTGATCCCGTCTTTCCATTCAGTGCCATCATCAGGTCAAAAATGTACTTTATGTACTTTTTATAATACATAAGAAAAATTAATGACATTTCCGTGTTATATAGCAATGTTAGAATGAAGGGTGAGCATATTTGATATTAAAACGTAATTAACGTTGCCTTTCTGCTCATGTTAGCATGACATGACATGAGCCTCACAGAACTGCTAGCGTGGTTATCACAATTGCCGTTGATCAATGTTCTGTTCATCAGCTAATTGACTAATATTCAGTGAAAGTAAATGAATGTCTGTGTTTCTGTTTGTTTTTAGTTCCTGTGCCTGAAGAACATCCGCAAGTTTCTGGGAGTTTGTCAGGAGAGGTTTCATCTCAGAAAGAGTGAACTGTTCGAGGCCTTTGACCTGTTCGACGTTCGAGACTTCGCAAAGGTATAATTCATACCACATCTGTCGATCTATCTATCTGTCTATCTATCTAGATGATACAGTGTGGTAATTGTGAACCCTGGCTGAGGGAAACACTTTGTGCTACAATTCAGAGGCGTGAACAGAGCCCC
The DNA here is from genome assembly GCF_051107435.1 of Chaetodon auriga. Classification (NCBI taxonomy): domain Eukaryota; kingdom Metazoa; phylum Chordata; class Actinopteri; order Chaetodontiformes; family Chaetodontidae; genus Chaetodon; species Chaetodon auriga. The sequence continues at coordinate 16,918,569 of NC_135077.1, forward strand.
GACTCCTCACTGCAGCTTGCAGACACCCACATACCCCTGACAGGAAGCAGTTTGGTGATTTTTTTAAATTGAAGCGGTTGAGTGAACAAATGAATTCAGTATTTCACAATCTCTTTCACTTTCAATGCAGTGCAGCCACAGCACTTTAGTGTGAACACAAGGAGATTCGAAATGTGCGCTTGTTTGATTTGTATGTACAAAGTAAGAGGAAGCAGCGTCTTTAAGAACAAAATGAGTCAGCAGGAGGTGGACCTCAACCTCACCGTGGTATCCTTTTACAGTATTTAGTCTTTTTATTCAGTTTACAGTGTTACGGTCACTAAGCTTCTTGTTTCACTTCTGCTGCTTCCAGTCAATCACCCAGTGCAATAAAATACAGTCAGCACACAGGCGAGGTGTAATATTAACAGTCTGTTTTACAGTGATGGAAGAAGTATCCTTTTAAAAAAATAGTAGTACCACACTGAAAATATTCCATTACAAGTTAATGTCCTGCATTTAAAAATCCAGTCACAGTTACAGTTGAGTATTTTAGTCGTGTTTCCCAACCAGTGGGTTAGGTCCCCTCCAAAGAAAAAGACAAAAAAACAAAGTTCTGCTTTGCAAAGTTGTTTTCATTTTCTCTAATCTTTGCTTTTCTTGTGAAACACTGCATCATTTTGCCGGTTTGAGCCTGAAACTGCTTTTCCAATGACGCTATGTGAGAAGTTTAGAAGGAAAATCTCTCTCGCTAACAACACATAGACATGTGAAACATCGCAATGGGACCCAGCTATGCACTGCTTTGTTGTCAATAACCAGAATGTTTTGTATTTTCTAAGCTTAATGTGTGATTTTCAATGTCAAATCAGACTACAGCTGTGAAATAAAGGTAGTGGAGTACAAAGTACAGTATTTTCCTCTGAAATGTAGTGAGGAAGAAGTATAAAGTAGCACAACAGTCCAGCACAGAAACCTCAAAACTGTGCTGATATTTTGTTGCTTTCTGCAGTTGATCAATTAGTACTGCTGGTGCTGGGATAGTGTGTGTTTTGGTGATTCAAGGTTTTGCTCACTGTACTGGCCTCAGAATAAATGGAGCTGAAACAGTGGTTCCTCCTTTCTGTCCCCATGAGACAAATAAAAAGCTTGATCTCGATACTTAATCTCAATATCTGTGTAGTTTAGTGTTCAACACCAATAAAAAACAGTTCAGCAGTTCACTCCCCTGCTCTGAGTTACATGAAAAGATTTATACTACTGTCCCGTCTGTACAGAAGGTAAGAATTTACAGCCAGCAGCCGGTTAGCATAGCTTAGCACAAAAACTGGAAACAGCTGGGTTACAGCTAGGCTCTGTCCAGAGTTGACAGAATCCACCTACCAGCACCAGTAAAGCTTGCAGATTTACCAGTTATGTGTCATTTTTGTATGGATTAAACAAATAAAACATAATGTGTTAATAAGTGAGCTTCGGGGTGCTGGCGGGTGGATTTTCTCACGTGTTGATAGCACCAGGCTAGCTGTTTCCAGTCCTTCATGTTAAATGGACAAACATGAAAGCAGAATCCATCTTCTCATCTAATTCTCAGCAAGAAAGTCACTGTGCTTATTTCCCAAAATGTCACACTTTTTCTTTAAAGTCTTGCTGAAAACGACTCTTTTGTGGCAGTAGAGCTGTTAATCAGTCTATTCACGTGTTTTTTTTATCTTACAGACTTTCACTTCTTGTTGCGTCTTTCCTCCTTACTCAGACAGCAAAGCACAGCAGAACTGACTGAGAAACATAGCCTTTATTTGGACAGTATATATATTTTATATCACCAGAAGTTTTATGACAAGCTCACCTTTTTATTTGTCTCTGAAAGAAAGTGCAGAACTCTGGAAGGCAACCTTTGAATTTATGTTTCTCACTGTGGGAGAAAGTTTTAACAACAGAAGTCAGAGGTGATTTTAGAGAGGGAAAACTAATGTTGAATGGAAATAAAATGAAAATTAAATCCAAGGAACTTAACGCCTGTTATTTTCCTGGTTATATCACAATTCTAAAAGATTAACACATATAACACATTAATCCAGATAAGAGATATTTGAGCTCTCTGATGTCGCTGCTTACTCAGGGAGAACAAACAGTTTCTTTTGGACGCCTGTGTGACTGATTGTTGGCATGAAATTAGAGATCACTGATCATGATGCTGCACTTCTCAGTGAAACAGTCAAACTGTGAACCAATGAGAGTGAAACCGGCTCAGAGGAGAGTCATTCAGTGTCAGGGTTTAAAGTGTGAAACATATGCTAATCATATACCTCCTTGTGTATGTGTGTCTGTGTGTGTGTGTGACAGGTCATACACACTTTGTCCACCCTCTCTCATTCATCCGTTGCTGTACAAAGAGGATTGCAGTAAGTCATTTCCTTCCTCTGTTACGTACTCTAGGTGTTTATGTCCCCCGCCCCCCCTTGAGCATTATAAGCAGTGTATAACATTTAATATAAACATTTAATACATAGTTACACACTGTAATGTAGTTGTGTGTAGTTGTACACAGATATAAGGACATTTCCGATGTTTATTAATGTACAATAGTCGTAACTTCTCCCATGATGAGATTCTGTATTATTACAGCTGCATTTTACTCTATTGCAGTGGTGGAAGAATACTCAGATCTAAGACTTAAATAAAAGTAGCAATACCACAGCAAGTATTAGCATTAAAATATACTTTAAGTACTAAAAGATATACTTTATGTTACTAAATTACAATTCTTGATGCATTAATATTGAAGCATCGTTAATGTTGCAGCTGGTAAACAAGGACCTGCTTTCAGCTACTTCATGTACTGATCATTGGCTTAATTTGTAAAAATACTAAGTTTATTGATCTTTTATTAGTTGTTTGGATTTTGTATTGATAATCATAATATGTAAAGTAACTAAAGTTGCCAAAATGATTGTAGTGGAATGTACAATGTTTGCCTTCAAAATGTAGTCCAGTACGATAGAGTAACATAAAATGGAAATACTCAAGGCTGTACTTAAATGAACTTTAGTTACATTCCACCAATACTGTATTATGATCATTATCTGTTCATACACGAGTCTCCACTCGGCCTCCGCCCACAGGAGGAGTTACAGATGACAAATACATAAATAAACACTATGACACACACGAAACACTGTCTGCTCACAGTAAGTAATGAAGCACTCATTTAATGTGTGTACTGCTTATATGTGTTAAGTAGGTTGTGTTAAAGTAAAGAGCTGCTGATTTAAAAGTGCCGTTCTTGTTAACATTTGGATGTGATAGAAATCGTATAGAAGAATCTGATCATCGTTAAAACTGGCAGGAGAGGCAGAGATGTTCGCCTCCTCTGAGAGATGAAGGTTATTCAGTCTCAAAGCACTCGTCTGAAATTGGTTATTGACTTTGGGAAGAAATAACATTCAAGCACCATTTCTGACCTCCACAGTCTGGATGTGAAGGAGCAGTGCAGCACTGGTTAAACCCAGCAGGAATTACTTGTAAACTCCTGATTTCAATGACCAAACTTTTGTTGTTTTGTAGATTCTAGTCTTCATTTTAATGGCTTTTGATGACTGTCTGCTCAACACATAACTGGTTGTACTGGATCTCCTGCACTGTTTTTTGTCGTTCTCCCTGCACTCTTTCTCGACCACCATCACCTACAAGCACACACTCACACACTTTCCTTTCTTCCAGGCCTTTTCCTCTGGAGGGATGTACTGCTGATGATGAGACCTACAGCAGCCTCTCTGACCTGATAGAGTAAGTCTTTTTCTCAATTATGTTGAAATACTGTGACCAATTAATTGTTTTGTATCTTAAAACAGTTTGAAACACAGATGAGTTCCAGATCTCCCTTTGGTCTGTTACTGTACATGGTTACACCAGTGATTCATCCTTCCCAATACGCACAGTGGAGTCCACTGTCAGTGTGTGTCATAGTAAGAACATCACAGTACATGCACACACTTTGCATACATAGAGTCCAAGCCAAATGTAAAAATACAAATAAATGCAAAACACAAATAAAAATACAAAGCAGAATTTCCTTAAGTTTATTAAACAAAACCAATACTGATAATAATAATGGAGTTTACTCTGACGCCCCCATACCATATGGCCTTTAGATTGCCATTTGAGCAATATGAGGCATTAAGAGACTGAGGAGGAGGAGTTTTCTTTGAAATAATCATCTCCTCCCAAAACAAATTTAATGATGCAGCTCTTTGACCTTTTCTGAGAAGCACTTTCACATTCATCTAATTTACTGGTAATGAAATCTTAAGTACTTGAAAGTGATTGAATTAAGTTTGTAAAATCAAATGAGGAGATTTATGGCGAGATGAGCCCCAGATATTAATATACAAAATACTGCTTTGACAACATTGATTCCAACAAAGTTAGGACTCTGTGTAAAACATTAATAAACAGACAGAATGGAATCTTTTACGAACAAACTGTGTTTACTGACAGTTTTTTAAAGTGTTCTTGAGCTCATGTAGTAATTTTGTTTAATAATTTCAACACGTCAAACATGGCCACACACTATCTTCACCATTTTGTCCGTCGTAATCTCAAAAAATACACCTGTAGTGTTTTCAGCTGAAACCTGTGAACAGAAAGAAAAGAGAACAGAATAATTCCAGTGATTCGAGTATCGATCCTGCTCCAGTATCTTTAAACAGCACATTGAACACCCACCACCTGCTGTGCGCAGGTGTTGTTCTTGACCTCTGACCTCTCTGTGGAGTGAAACAGTGATGCTCCCTACAGTTAGTAATTAAGACTAAACACATATAATGATGGTAACAGTGCTGTGTGTATGTATCATGTGCATCAGCGACACAGTGGACGAGGATGACGACTTATACGACTTTGTGGAGGACGAGGAGAACGAAGGAGACGAGATCTATGAAGACTTGATGAGGACGGATGAGCAACCTGAAGCTGTGAGAGGAGCCAACACAACATAACACCTCAAACCCAAAATCTGGCCAGATGTCACAAAGTCATGTTCTGAACAGCAATCTTGCAGTCTCATATCCCTTAACAACAACATTCACATGCACAGGACAAAGCCCTCCTTCTGTGCTCATGTGTCACAGAGCATGTGTTTTTCAATGTTGCCTCACTAAGTGGAGCCTCTCTTCCAAGTCACTGTGACACAGAGAACAGAATATTCGACGATATAGACCCAAGTAAAGTGATAACTAATGATTTCACGTCTGCAATGACCTCCAGGAACCACTGACCCAAACCACTTAGGGCTGTGCAGTCAGATGTGTCTCCATTTGCAGACAGGAGCTACATTAACAGATAACTTCAGACAGCAGCTCCATCCAGGAGAGGCATTATGTGTAAATGTCACCCAGCTACATAATTCATAAAGGCACAATCTGGTCATGAGACACTGTTAGAGCTGGTGCAAATGAAGCCTCAGAGGAGTAGGAGTCAGAAATTAACAGCACCTCAAGGGAATAGAAATGCAAAAATGCCACTGAAATTGAAAACCCCTGCTGTAGAACTGTAGCCTTTTTTCATTTTTGACAAATAGTTGCACATCAGTTAGAGTGCTGTTTCCATTGTGGTCTGTGTGAGACAAGTGGAACAAATTCCCTCCAAAAACAACCAAAAAAGCATCAATTTAAGAAATTTAACTACCAATGAAGCGCTCGACGTTGGAGGGGTGACAGAGGCTTAAGACAGATTGTTTTGGAAGGTCTGCCTCTAGTGTTCAGCACCACAGAAAACAGATTGTGTAGATTAAGATAAAAAAAAACACAGCAGACAAAATATCGTTTGGAAAATGTCCTCTGGTCCCTTCATGCTCCAATTTTTGTGTGTGTTTATGCAGCAGCAGAAGACTGGAGTCGACAAACGAGAGTGCTGCTTGCAGGAGATCCGACAGACAGAAGAGAAATACTCTGATACACTGGAATCTATATTACAGGTGAGCATGCCTTTTCAATTGAAGACACGCTCGTACACAGACATACACACAAGCATGCAAACAGACATTTCTGTTTAAAGACAGAGTAACGGCCTTGCTTTCTGTTCTGTGCAGCACTTTATGAAGCCTCTTGAAAAGTTTCTCCAGGCTCAAGACATTGAGAGTATCTTCATCAACATAGAGGTACGGCAGAGATCATCTGCACACCTGGTCACGTGTACAGGTTTACCTTCATGCATTCACCTTGTTTGCATGTTCTCTGCATACGTGCATTTGTAGGATTTGGCCAACACACATCGCACTTTGTTGGAGGAGGTCCGGACTTCCATCTTACACTGTGGAGCCAAGAACCTGTACCAGGTGTTTCTGAACTACAAGGAGAGGTACACAACACACACACACGCACACACACACACAAATGTTTCTGTCATGCATTAACACCAAAAATACATGCATGTTGTAATATGCTAATGTATTTACCCCCCCAGGCTCTTACTGTACGGTCGTTACTGTAGCCAGGTGGAAACGGCGACGAAACATCTAGACAAGCTTTCGAATGTGAGGGAGGATATCAAAATGAAACTGGAGGTGAGGAGGACACACACGCTGAAACAGAAGCAAAGGGGATGTGTGACTTTGCACTGAACGATAGGTTTTCAGATGTACCATAACATGCACATAATAAGCAGGACGTGTGGTTTTCGGATGAAGGCATGAAGTCGTTTTGGATCATTTTAAGGTTCAAACTTTAAGGTTTTTGCAAAATCAGACTGACATAGTCGAGAAGCTTGGCCCGGCTGAACAGTATAGGCATTGTTCAGCAGTGAGAAGCCGGCGAGAGGTCATGTAGTTGTTGCAGTATTTCTGGATCCTACTGGTTACTCTGGGTACATTGTACTTCTGTACTGAGGGAGCTGGATACTCTGTGGTAGAGTCAGTCCTGCTGCCAGTCTGTCCCAGTGGCAAGAACAACAAAAAAATATCTGACAGGTCACCTTAACTGGGACAGAAGGTATTTACTGATCTTATGAAATGGTAAAATGTGTCTGTGGGAAAGAAACTAACTAAAAACAAACCAGGAAGTGACATTTTTTTCTGGCATATGTGCAGGATGAGCAACTTTCATCAAAAAAATGGACGTAATCTTTGAACGCGGCGTCCTTTCTAAAAGTGCACTCCAAGAGAGGAATTTAGCAGCATGAAGGACTGGGGGAGTGGCCGTAAAAGTATTAATCACAGGGACACACTGGTGTGTTTTACTGTCTTTTACTTAAGCCTCTGTGTATCCTGGCCTCTTTCCTTTGACCCTACACTGAGATGACACAAAAATATTTTATGGCACAATCAGAAGTGTTTAAAAATATATCATACGAAGATTAATAACTGACCATGTGAGCTGTTTGAAGTGTCCTGTCATCAGTTTCACAGAACTGTGTAATGAAGGTCTACATAGGAAATGCTTTCTTTGCCAAAGGGTAATTTCTTGCTTCTATACTGCTTTTGGCCGTGAGGGTAACTGGCGGGAAGGCTGACTCTGCCACACAACATCCTCTTAAATCATCTTTGGTTTACTGCGGATCTTCACTTCCTTCTCTCACTCTCACTCTCGCTCTCTCTCAGGAGTGTTCAAACAGAGCAAATAGTGGCCGTTTTTCTCTCAGAGATCTGCTCATGGTCCCTATGCAGAGAGTCCTCAAATATCACCTGCTGTTACAGGTATGTGTGTACAGGTGTGTGTGTTTTATTTGTGTGCGTGTAGCTGCATTATGCCCATGCATGTGCATTTTTCCAGTTAGTGTATAATTTGTCAGTTTGTGCCTGCAGGAGCTGGTGAAGCACACCACTGACCCCACAGACAAAGAGAACCTCCGCACAGCTCTTGATGCCATGAGAGTGAGTGTGAATGTGTGTTTATGTCAGTCGCTGCTTTATGATAATGAAACATGCATTAATTCGTCCATGTGTGTGTTTCCAGGACTTGGCGCAGTGTGTGAACGAGGTGAAACGAGACAATGAGATCATCAGACAGATCACCACCTTCCAGTTGTCCATAGAAAATATGGTGAGGTCACGTGTTTCACTTTTTAGGCTATTTTGGCTGAGATGTTGTTTTCCTTGACTCATCCTCACCCTCCTCTGCTCTTCAGACTCAGTCTCTAGCTCTTTATGGTCGCCCCAAGATCGACGGAGAGCTGAAGATCTGCAGCCCGGAGAAAAAGTCGAAACAGGACAGGTGTGTGTTCTTTATGCCCCGGCGTATTTTTCCTGTGTGAATGCCACATACGTACCTAACCGTGGGTTGTATCTGCGTATGTTTGGCTCTTCCTCAGGTATGCGTTCCTCTTCGATAAGGCCATGTTCGTGTGTAAAAAGAAGAGCGGAGAGACTTTCGAGCTAAAGGAGATCATAGAACTACAGAACTACCAGATACGAGATGAAACCACAGGAGAAAAGGACAATAAGAAGGTCTTTCTCTTGCTCTGTAGCACCAGTTATACCAGACAATACATCTGTCTGGCATCTGTAAAGCTAACAGTGTGTGTCCGTGTGTGTGAGCAGTGGTCCTATTCGTTCCTCCTGCTGGACTGCTATGGGAGGTGTGGGTACGATTTATTCTTCAAAACCAGAGAGCTGAAGAAGAAATGGCTGGAACAGTTTGAGATGGCTCTGTGAGTTATCACACACACACACACACACACACACACACACACACACACATATGCACATACTTTAAACATGGAAACACACCAGAGATTAGAGTGACAGGGTGCCGTTTGCAGCAATGTAGTGATTGCACACAGCGACAGGCAGCAACTTGATTCATAATGTTGAAGTTGGGCAGAAATTAAAGCAGCTATGATCAATATTTGTGGGTAGGTATAATGTGAAATGAGTTGCTTGCACTGACAAACTCACATCGGGCTTTATAGCATCTCTCAGGTAATTGTTTTGGTTTTACTTTAGCGGTTCATTCTCACTCACAGTCATTTTCAACTTCATAGAAACCCTCTGTACACTACCAGCCCAGCACCACACAGCAGGCAGAGAGACCTGAGAGTGGAGCGTTTAGCACCTAAGAGTCAGGTATCTCCCTCAGGAGTTGGTAGAGACCGAAAATGGAGCTAAAAGACATAATTGCAGGTTTAAGTTAATTTATTATTTAAGCTGATCCACGTAAATGATATAATGTATAACACCTCACAGGAGAAGCAGAACTCTTCGTTTCGTCGCTGTTGACAGACGCTGACCTGAAAAGTTTAGCTGTAGCTGCTTGTCATGATGGTTTTGAGTTGCAGATTTGCTGATTGCTCAACTTCAAAGTGCATCAGCACACATCCCATGATTTGTTGACTGTGTTATTTGCAATCTGACCATCGCTGTGTTGCTGCTACTGTTAGCTTCCTCAGTCTCAGAAACACCAAATAGGTGCAGTCTCGACAGAGTGCAGCAGCGTCTTTTTTACATTCACCAAAATCAAACCACCTGCCAGTGAAAACCAGCTCTGTAAAGGCTTGTTACCCAGCATGGTCAAAACAGCTGTCCTTCATGGTTGCAGGTCAAATATGTGTCCAGAGAACTGTGCAGCCAACAACCATGACTTCCAGATGCACTGCTTCGAGGACACCACCAGCTGCAAGGCCTGCTCGATGCTGTTAAGGTGCTTCCTCTCTCTAGTTGTTTCTCTCAGTTCTCTCTTGGCGACAATTCATAAAAGGAACTTGTCCACTGAGGCTGAATCCGTCTGTCTGTCTGTTACAGGGGGATATTTTTCCAGGGTTATCGCTGCACGCGCTGTAAAATGGCTGCACATAAAGAGTGTTTAGGCAGAGTTCCTGCCTGCGGACGAAACTCAGGTCTGTGTACGTGGGTTAATGTCTTTAAATACTACAAACTACATTTACATGCACACTAATATTCCACTATCATGCCGATTATGACAATATTGTAATTATGATGCGGGTCATGTAAACAGCATATTCAGGTTGAATTTTCCAGATTAGACCTTATTCCAACTGGAGCATTTTCCAATTAAGACGCGTGGGATATGCTGATATTATGGACATGTATGCAGAATATACGTCTCACTTGAGGTTTTTACTACATTTTCTAACACACGGCCTCTTGCCTGTTTACAGTCAGCTCTGTTAGAGCTAGAGATGCATGCACAAAAGAAAAGCCCACATTCTGGTCAGAAGGAGAAGCACATCTACTTTTAAACATTATCAAATACTTGGATGTCAGCAGGTTTTTAGATATGTGCAAATATTACGATGCCAACCTTTTTAAGGAGGTGGTTGAACTAATGGCAGAGGGAGGCTGTGTTTGATAATCAGCTGTGTGTAAACAAGAATAATAGTGGAATATTAATTAACATTGGCCATCGTAATCAATACTTTGTGCATATAAGTGCAGTCACTGAGTGTTGTCTTCAAATTACAGATCATGCTGGCACTTTGAGGAAGGTAAGACTGCGTTTATCTGACACTGTAAAGAGGTGATGAATAAGCATGATTTGTTTGATTCAACTCTTGCAAATGATCAAACTTGAGGTGCGATTGCTCCAGTGTTTTTTGTCTTTTGATCCTCCAGAATAAAACACACAGGTCCTCCGGACACACCAGCCTTGGTAAGAAATCCATGTATAATATTTGTAAACAGCATATTTTTTACTTTCAGAAATCTGGCACCAAACATGAGCAGGACCTTTCACTGTAGGGGTCGTGATTATTCTCCAGAACAGCATCCTAAATGCTCAAGAGGAAAAGAAAAATGTGATTGGATGAAAGTGCTTTCATTGTCAGATCCCCTCCTCCCATCTCATCGTCTCCTCTCCCTCCTCTTCGCTCTGTCTCAGGATTTCCTAAGATGGAGGTGTGTCAGGAGTATTATGGCTTGCCGCCGCCCCCCGTGGGCTTCGGCCAACCGCTTCACCTCTCCAGAGGTGACATCATCGAGCTGACGCGGGCCGACGTTGACCTGCCATGGTGGGAGGTAAAGTGAAAAATCACACACAGCAGTGTTTCCCACAGGATTTTAGGAGACTGTGGTGGGAGGGTCTCTGACCCTCGGGGTTGGGTGTGTGTGTACGTTTTCAAGCCTGATGTATCTCTTTAGGGCATTTTGAGACCACTGAATGTAATATAAATTGCTGTATATGAACATAACAGGTTGGTATCATCCTTAAGAATATACAAAGGCATATCAGGAATATTTCAAATTTAATCTTGAAAAAAAAAACCATGACACAAAGTCATTAATTCATTCACTCACTCATTCAATCAATTGTTCATTTGTTCATTCACTCACTCGTTCATTCATTTAGAGCATACAAAACTTAACATCAATCATGTGAACAATCTTCACTGTCAAACAAAACGATGAACAAAGAACACTTGCTGTCCATAACACACTATTGTGACACTACTGACACACTCTGCACCATGGTCAGCGCCGTGGATTTTACCAATAATTTGCTCAAACCTGGGTCAGACGCCCGCACTTCAATCAGATGTCACTTTCTGTCAGATGCACACACACGCACAGCGAGAGCGAGAGAGAGAGAGAGAGAGAGAGAGAGAGAGAGAGAGAGAGTGCAAGAGAGGTGGCATGTCCTCTTAATCTTCAGAAACGCTCTGATTCAGACTGTTTTCTCCCCGTTTTTTTTTTTTTTTTTTTTTTTTACACTTATATCTTTACAAATACAGCAGTAAGAGACCGACTTTCCCTTTTTGTTTTTTCGGCATCAGCCTTGCGATGGGCCCCCTCATAACCGTGGGCCCGGGGCAGCCGCACCCTCTGCCCCCCCACAGCTTTTAAGCCATAACCTCACCCCTCTTCACCGATAAGGCTGTGGCAGAGTCCCCGACTCAGTGCTGTCGGATCCCTCTTTTCTTTTTCTTTTCTTTTTCTTTCTCGCCGACGAGAGATATTAAATAATTAATTTCATGTTAATTTTTATAAACGGGTAGAGAGAGAGCACAAACGACAGAGGGATGAGAGAGAGAAATAGCGCGAGCGGGAGAGGGAGAAATAGCGGACAAGTAGCTAGCTACCGGGAAATCAGCACGAGGGATAGCGGAAAGTTAGACTCTGTTTGGTATGTTAGAAGTTGACTGGTGCAATGAGATCAGCAACATGGCCGACACTGCTCCGTTATCGAACTTGATACCTGCCCAAAAGGGAAGTTACACTTACCTCACACAATCTTGAAATGCCGTCCCGGCCTGCTGTCATGTATGGATCATAGACTGTATGGATGCGGATCGCGCCAAATGCAGCAGACAGTAGGACCGTCTATGAACGCGACCTGTTGGCGCGTGCGTGTGTGTTCACGCGCGCGCTCTCGCTCGCGGGCTATAGAGTAGAGTAGGCTACAGCTGTGTAATCGGCTGACTGACGGATCTGGTTATTATTATTATTTTTTAGGTGGGGGGGGGGAGGGGGACGAGACTGTGGCGGGCCCAAACGAGACTGTGGAGGGCCGCCACAGTCTCCTTAATTGGTGGGAAACACTGCACACAGGCATCGGCACTTTTAAAGCTGGGGGGGGGGTTCGTGTTTGGTTTTAGTGTGTTTTCGAGCCTTGTTTTGTGTGGTTAACATGCAGGTGTGAGATGCTTTTGCCTTTTTCAGTCTCTTTTGTCATTTCCTCTCATCTCCTATTTTCATCTCTATCTTCCTCTCTCGTGCCCAGCCAGCTTTGATGCCTCTACTATTTGATTCATTTAACGGATTTTGATTTGGAAAATAAATGAAACCTAATGGCTGAATTCCATTGAGCCGCAGATGCATGGAGAGTCCGAATGAAACAAGAAAATCTGTTTTTAGAGAAACTCCTTTCGTCTGAAGCGTCACATGCAGCGATGGCGGCTGATCACAGCTGGATCAGCAGCAGTCTGCTTTAGCAGCTGTAGAGACTACTGATGAATTTGCTTCTGGCATTATCAGTGCCAGAGCAGCAGCGTTTTCTCTCTGTCGCCTGTTACCTGTTTAACAAACACCTGCTCATCAACAACAACCTTCAGTCTGTGTCCTGCTCAGAGGCACAGGAAGCATTTCTGCTGCCAGAGTGCATTTATATTATTTACTCATTATATGCATCTGTATTTATTGATATTCTGAGGCCGAATTCATTATGTAATAACCCAGAATATGATTATGGGGAGTTTTGAACACTGGAGGTCATTTATTAGGCTGAATGTTTCAGGGAAAATTGCAAATGTGGAACCATATCCAACCCGATGCTCAGGGATTATCGGCCTCACGTGTGACTGAATGGAAATGATGATAAATGATGTAAAACGTGTTTCTTGCTGACAGAGAGACTTTCCCTCTCTCTCTATGCTGAGCTCTCTCTGACTTTAATTGTATCCATAACAAGAATTAATGGAGGAAATTACAGAACGTGAAAAGAAAACTCTTTCTCATCAAGGAAGAAAGTTGCTTGTGGTCCTTTTGTTGTTCAGACCCACAGTTAACACAAACGTGTGAGTAGATGGTGAATCAGGAAGTATAAAACCTGAGAGTGACACAGTTGAGTTTAATTTATCTGTCTTTCTCACGCTGTGTTGTGAAACTCCAGTGATGGTGGCAGATCGGTCCGATCAGCTGCCATGTCGAGCAGTAAAAGGCTTCTTTGAAGGCTGCCCTGTTTTCTTTGATATGGCCTCAAGGATGGTGGACGAGAAGGACTGAGGAGCGAGGAAATATCAAATAAGAGACTTAACATGAACCCCATGATATCGAATCTTCCTCTGCAGCTACAGTTAATGCAGTCAATGCCTTAAACTGCATTCCTACAGAAAAGTGGCTTTCCTCTCAAACTGTTCTCATGACTGTTACAAGTGTTGACACAGAGAGAGTCAGGGGATTGCACCTTGTGACTTCACTCATCTCTGATTCATCACTTCCCTTCGCAAGTCCTCCTCAATAATCCCTGCATACAAGCCTCAGATCAATGTCTGCTTCGTAGGTGTTGTGGTTTGTCATGTCGATCTGGTGATTCATTTATATGTCAGGACGACTGTTTGGTCCACCCGGTCCGTTTGTGTGATTTGTTGTTGTGTGTGTGTCACTCAGGGAAGGAACCTGACTGCTGGACAAGTGGGATGGTTCCCCTGCCAAAAAGTTCAGCCCTACGTCTCTGTGAGTACGATGCAGCCGCCAACATAAGCTCCTAAACAGCAGACACCATCCACCGAACTGAAAACGCCACAAAAGCCTCAGACATTAGCCATAAGACCTGTGCAGTTAAGCCCAGTGGTGTGTCAGATTGCACAGGTTGGCTATTTGCTGTACTGAAACCCCGAAAACCAACATTAACAGTTACCACCTTTACCGCAGACTGTTACAGAGTTTTACATCTAACCTCTATGTGATCTCACCTTTTCCCAGAGGCCGACCCCTGACCTGACTGGCTTCCACTGGTGAGTATTAACAGGAACTGGGTTAAATCGCTTGCTCATCAAACAACTGTCAACCTCATTGCTTTACCTCTTCCTGTATTGCAGTGCACTGCAATGGGCAGAACAGACAGAAAACAATGGCCTCAAAAACAGAACCAGATACTGAAAAGTACTGGTGTGTCACACTGTACTGTGACACTGGTGGGATCTAGCAGCTCACACCATTGTTTCCATTTAGTTTTTAGTCACCGATCATATCATCACTGTTCTCTGCTGTTCAGTTTGTGGTAATAACAAACATATCCAACTCCAGAGGACTGACAGTGCTGCAAATAACAATGAATAAAATCAAAAACAGCTTGTAAAAACACTGGTATTGTCCTTTAAGTCACAATGTCTACAATTTGAAAACGGGCTGCTTTGGTGCCACCTGGTGGCAACATGGAATATGACTGAAACAAAGGAGTGAAACAAAACCAAAACAGCTAACTGCGACAGTTTGCACCCACTTATTTTGCTTTTATAATCAGTACATAAACATTTAATTAAATGATTTGCTGCCCATTATAACCCCTCCTGTTTAAACCCATAAGTGGAGGCTGCTGAATAAACAGATAATGAAAGAGAATACAGATTGTGTTATTTCATCTTTCAAACGTTACACCATCTTTCTTTAAGCAAAGAGTGACGTTCTGATTCTCACTGTGCTTGAAGGTACGCGGGGAACATGGACAGAACCGCTGCCAAGAACCTGTTAATGTCCCGGTCGGATGGAACCTTCCTGGTGCGGCAGAAAGAAGGAGGAGAGTACGCGATCAGCATCAAGTAAGTTCAGTTTTATTTGGGGGAGTGTGTAGATGTATGGGTAAAAACTGGCCTTTAGATGTCATGTACATTATAATATTGTTTCATCTTCTTCTCAATGATGTTATTTCAGAGTGAGGCAGGTCATACAACCACATGCTGAAATATAGTCAATGAAATGTTCAAGCCCCAAATTCTGTTTCAGCCTCTTAACTGTAAAGACTTGCTGCTTTTCTTTGCCTTAATAGTGAATTAATGTTGTCAGCTCAGCGGGAACATTTTTACTATTTTCTGACATTTTAGGGATTCATTTATTTAAACGAGGTTGCTTGTAACCCAAATGAAAAAGTGCCTCATGTGTACAAACTTTTTCCAAGTTTTAACGTACACCAAGAATGTCTTTTGACCTATAAATGAATGACGACCTTAGCAAAGCTTAGATAGACTATTTGAATGTCTGTGAGCTCAGGTATCACTTCCTCTCAAAAGCAGGGAAATGCAACTAACAAAGGATTAGGACACGACCTACGAAGCCACTGTCATATGAAAGCCATTCATTTGATCAAGTGGAAGTCGAAACATCTGTTTTCCTTCTTTTGAGAGGAACAGCGACACCATTCAGCAGTAAAACTAAAGATGCTGACGTCACCATTTACCTCTTGCTTTATTGTTCTCTATCTTTTATCCGTTACCCTCTTTATGCTCCTACAGGTTCAACATGGACATCAGACACATTAAGATCACGTCTGTTGAGGGTCTGTTCCGCATCAATGAGAAGAAAGCCTTCAATGGATTAATCGTAAGTCTCGCAGCCTCGTGCGACCAGAATCTGATAACACTGACCAGAGGAAATACCTTGAAACTGCCTTTAACGTGATTCCTCCCCTCAAACAACATCTGACATCTGTGTCACACATTTCTCACGCTCTTCTTCTTCTTCTTCTTCCTGCTTTAGGAGATGATTCAGTTCTACCAGCAGAACTCTTTGAAGGAGTACTTCAAGGATGTGGACACCACGCTGCGCACGCCGTACAAACAACCAGAGGAAAACAACTCATCCAACAACACGCCAAACACCACCCCAGGTACAGTACACCTCCGTCGCTTCACACACTCCTCCTCATCATCATCATCATGTTAAAGCAATAGGTCGACATTTTGGGAAATAATATTCACTTTCTTGCTGAGAGTTGAAGATCGATACCACAATCATATGTTAAAGTGGTGTCGACCTTCTCATCAAACTGTTGCAAGAAAGCAAAAGAAGTCATTTCCGTAGATGTCCAGCCATTCTTTTAAGCCTGTCCGTGCTGTCATGCTGCCCCGTCTGACAGGAGGCAGCATGAGGAGTTTTGGCATGGCGAGGGCCAGGTATGACTTCTCAGCAAGGGACCGCTCAGAGCTGTCACTGCAGGAAGGAGACACCATCAAGATCCTCTCCAAGAAAGGTCACAGTGGTTGGTGGAAAGGAGAGGTGTACGGCCGGGTGAGGCATTTACACACATCAGCACGTAAAAAAAAAAAGAACAAAATTACAGGTGTTGAGGCGTCTTATCTGACCTGCGCTGCTCCTGTGTTTCCAGGTGGGGTTCTTTCCAGCCAACTATGTGGAGGAGGATTATTCTGACTACTGCTGATGTGGCTCCATGTGTTGTCCCATATTATACTATATGTGTAGGGGTCTGTGTGGTACCTGGTTTCCATCTGTTGCATTAACCCATATGCACGAGTGTGGCTGTGTGCGAGTGAGAGAGGTGCTGTTACTTGTGATCTAATGACTGTCGAGTGATGTGAATAAAACTTTTGTTCTGCTGACATGATGAATATCTTTTTTTTTTTATTATGTACAACTAACCTGGACAAACGAAGTGTACACTTGAACTTTACACCCTTGTGTGGTTGTAGAACATCTCGTTTCAAAACCATGGGCATTAATCTTCGAAGTTTAATTAACTACAGTCTCTTCCTGCATGAGAAACCATATCACTGAGCACCAGCCTTGTAGGTAGTTAAATGTCTGCTTTAATTCCAAAATATCAAAACAAAAATTATAGAACAACAATAACAATAATGTGTCTTTCATGTCATTTGTGGGCAGAAATGATGAGCTAAAACTGAGATCAATGTCATGTCTATGTGTTTTCTGCTCTGGAGATACGACTCATTCTCTCTTTCAGTTGCGCCATCTGATCGTGATGGTTTCCTGCGACCGATTCCATCTGTGTGGGTGTCTAACAAGGAAGAGGTTTGTCTGTGTGTCATTGACGTGCGGTAGCCCTCAGATCTACTGGTAGTACAGCTCCAGGTTCATCCCATCATGGATTTCATCTGCAGAGGTCGTGGTTAAGTACAACAGCTCTTTATATCACCATTAATGTGGTAAAAGCATCAGTAAAATCTGTTTTCATAAGAGAAAAAAAATACCTTCTTTGGTTAACCAAAGCATCTAAAGATAATGTAGAAGGACATTAGTACTGTTAACATCCACAAATCACATCACATTTTAGAAAAAAAATGCAGAAAAATGTGTCTGACAATAAGTATTTTATCTATATTTATCTCAATGACACCATCTCCACCGGTACAAGGGTCAGTTCATCCAAATCAGTTGTAGCAGCATCTAAACACGGAAACATATTAATATAAGATACTTTGCTGCTCAGACCTTTGCCTCTACCCGAAGTCAAGAAAGGTAAACAAAATTTCAGATTAATAAAAGTCAAAATTATTATTTGTAATTATTTAAAGTTTTCAGTCAAGAGTGCACAAAATGCAATTAGTTGCATTTTTTTCAAATAGTTAACATAACTGCCTTTCATCAAAGAGAAAAAGATTATCATAATGTTAGTAAAATGTCCCTTATGCCAACCATAATTCACTCACAAAAATTGTATGAAAATGAATTTATTGCCCTCTACAGCTGAAACAATCAGTATTTTATTGATTGTTGTATCGGCCATAATAGACAATTATCACTTCCTGTTATTGGCTTGCAAAGGCTACATATACAGTATGTGTATATCTACGTTCAGTATGTGGAGTCACCACCCACACCCATCCTCAATTTAACAATTTATTGACTTCTAGTACTTAAAATGATCTGATGCTTACTTTTCATGTATGACAGATAAGTAGAAAGCTGTGAAAATATAAAAACTGGTGCTACAGTATCAGTACTGAGCTACCAACAATAAGAGAGCAGCTGAAATGATTGTCTAAAGGATACAGTCCCCCAGAGTCACGTGGTCCTTGAATATGGTGTACCTGTGGGAACAGAGGAGGAACATTTAGCAGCTAACAGAAAACAGCCACAGGAACGATTGCTATTGTTCAGCAGGGCAGACGAGCATCTTACCATTTCTTTAATACGATCTTGTCATGTCGTGTTCCTGTCTGGGCAGCAATGAGCTTCTTCAGATCTCCAATGCTATCCTCAGAGCTGAAACATTGGGGTTAAGGAGGAAGCAGCGTGATAGCATTTAAAGAAAGACTGAATCTGCCAACAGGGCCTGGTTCTTCAAGCGTGGTTCAACTCACCCAACCTGGGTTAGAACTGACTTGGAGGAAGCTGTCTTGAATTATATTGTATTGTTCAAAGTAAGGATTGCATGAATGGAGAGTGCACTCATGAGTAGGTGGCACGGACCTGTGGCTGCGGATTTTTACAGCACATTTGAGAAGCTGGAACCAGAGAGAGTTCCAATATGAGGATTTGTCTCCTGTCTTTGTCTTAAACCATTGCACATACAATATCTTTGGGCTTTTAAGCATTCGCCAGATAAAATAAGTTATATGAAGATTTCAAGGGCTTGTTGCTCTGATAACAGTGCCAGTTACATGTTAAGCTTTGAAGTAAAAAAAAAATACAAAATAATAAGGCTCGTGTCAACTCAAGCTAACTCAACGTTAGCTGTACGTGGACACAAACATTACACATGTGACAGGAGGCATTACTCAGCGTTATCTCCACAGTTCATGTGAAGGATACTTGCACTTGACCCGGACTTTCTTGCCCAGGCGATCGTTGCAAACCACCTCGATCATCTTCAGTTCCTGTCGGGCCGAAGGAAATGAGATTGTTAGCACAACGTGTGAGTGTAGAGACGACTCCATTCCCCATATAACGTAGGGCACTGACACCCCTAAACATAGTTAGAGGCTCTAGCTAATATGTTCATTCATGCTGGTATATTAGAGAAAAGGAGCCTTTAAAAGCAGCCAGGTTGTTTTGTTTACTGTTAGCTAACGCTCGAGCTCACAACGGCTACATGTTGTACCGACGAATGTGCGTAATGTTAGAAAGAACACACGTAAAACAACATTCTGTCTTTAAAATGTTTTACATTTTGTTTCGTCTATAACAACGATGTGATAAATGGGACATTCTTACCTGGAAATTCACAACAGAATAACAAATTTCGCTCGTTCTCTGAAATTTTCTGGAAGACTCTCCGTCCTGCTTATCGTAAAGCTGATTTCGTTTGTATATTTGCTTTTTAGACCAATCAAATGGACATCACAATGATTGACGGCCAAATTAGCCTATGACAGAGCAGAGATACGTGGAAAGGCGGATCTGATCCTGAAAACAACTCGTATCGTAAACACGCTGCTGACTGTCGTAATTTACCTAGCTGCAGCCTAAGCTGTCACACGGTGGCTACATTGAAATAATTTGAAAGCGCTTCTGCAGAAAAGAATAATGGCAGACGAGGAGAAGCTACCGTCAGGATGGGAGAAAAGGATGAGCCGCAGTTCAGGTAATGAAACAGAACTCATGAGAGGCTAAATATGCTAGCCGGCCCCCTGAAATGGCTATATGTAGTAAACTTAGCTTACTAGCTAGCATGTCTAGCTCAGTGGTCTCCTGTGGAAACGAGGCAGATGGAACTTTAAGTTCAATGGGGATGAGTCGAAACTAGTGACGGGTAACTCGGTGTTGTGGGTGTGTTTTGTGAAATGTGGTGTTTGACTGTTTTTAGGTGTGTTACTTCATGATCGCGCCAGAGCTGATCCACTGAACCTGGTTACTGCAGGGCCCTGCATGACGTCATACTGCTCCAGTGCCTCACCTGCAGACTGGGCGAGCCTCAGCAGAGTTTTTAGACGTTAATGTTGGGATGGCAAAAGGCCAAGAGTCTAATTCCATGAAAAGATAAACCCTTTATTGTATACTCTTCTCCTGTTAAGTTGTGCTATCACACTGTGCTGGGACCTATGGCTTACAGGTCCCATCACAATATAGCTCATCTCTAAAGATGCTTTTCAATACCTTCAAACTACCCTAATCAGTATTTTTTTAAATGAACAATGAATCCAATGATGGTGTGTCATGTGAAAGGGGATCCTCTAGTAACGAACTGACAAACACATGACATCACTGTGTTTTAGTCTGTTTTCAATCATCATCTTGGTCATTTGGCCTTCAAGTCTGTGCTCATCAGCTTTGTTTTCAGACACATCAAAAAAAGCTCACTGGATGCTACCTGCCAGCACCAAATAGCTGACAGACAAAGTTAGTGTCTAGTTGGTGAAAAAGGTGCAACATTAAGCAGGTAAACGGCCAGATATTTTCCTCAGGAGTTGGTGTACACCAAGACAAGCGCCCTCTTTAGCTCATGTTTAAACTCTGCAGACCTGATTGAGTAGAGGTCATTGGAGGAGGAAAACCAGGGGCGGCTGTGGCACTGCAATGGAGTTGGCAGCACAGAAACCCCGAATTTTATGTGATGATATGACAGTATTGACAGAGAAACTGTATCATATGGATCGGTCATATCATGGCCGATACGCAGTCCTCTGAATAAGGTTTGTGATGCCGATGTTGGGTTTTCAGCTCGTTCCACTGCCTCCATTCGTTAAAAAGTCAGTGAATGCATCTTTAATGACTTTGTCTCTTTGCCCTTTAGGTAAAGTGTACTACTTTAACCATATCACCAATGCCAGCCAGTGGGAACGTCCGGTGGGAGACGGCCGTGGAGAGCCAGATAAGGTTATTATGGGTCATTTTTTAAACGTACTTCTTTTACTAATAATAATTATCATAGAGCACTTGAAGCACTTGAAGTGCTTTACATCGTAACACAGAATCAGCATTAAACGACTTGAGTGGTGATTAAAATTAGTGATTTGTGGATGATCCCTTCTGAATCTTTGGGACTTCCTGCCTCAGCAACAACAGTGACATCTGGTGGTGTGCAGAAATTATAGCAGCCCTTTAATACTGGTCCTCAAACGCTTCAACACCCGCTGATTTCATACTGCGGTTTCAGCCTCGTGTGTGTAATAAAAGTTTATTTTAATTGATATTATTCTTGTGCAGAAGTACAGCAGTGCAGCCACATATTTTTGTACAATATCCTACAATAAAATAATCGAAAGATAAATATAAAACAATAAAATAATTCATAAAACCCTGTTTCCAAAAACACTGGGACACTGTAAAATGTAAATAGAAACAGAATGTGATGATTTGCAAAACACTGAAACCCCATGTTTGCTAAAAGAAACCAGCTGCTGGTCGTCTTTCTGCCATTTTCAATTAATTATGGGATTGTAATGTTTTGCACATTTTATTTCTATTTATGTTTTCAACAACTTTGTTGGAAGTGCGGTTGTAAGTGTGTTGTCCAAACAACTTACTAATGAAATGTTTTTGTTGATATTAAATATTTATGTAACTTATTGCTGTGTGTTTTTCACTCTTGGTCAACAATTACATAACATTTCATGCGTGTGGTGTTTGCTATCTGATGAATGAAACTAATCACTTTACTGCCTTTTTATTATTATTATCAGGTTGAACTGTTCTCAGACGTATGATCATTTAATTTCTCATTAATTTTCCATCCCTCGTATCCCTCCAGTGCTGCAGTACATACTCCTTGAACTTCTAGTCAAACCAGTAATTACTTTCTGAGGCACCGATGATATTTGAGGCTTTAATCGATCACACGTTTGCTCTGAGCTCTGAGAAACAAGCCTCTGTGCTTATGTGTCGTCCAGCCAAATGGAAAAATACGATGTGGTCAAATGTTACCACAAGATTTTTAACTACAGGTTTAATGTTACAAGATAAAAACCCCAGACTTGGTGCTACCTACTCAGAAATATGTTGAGAGCCAGTAAAAACAATGTAGTTAACTCACTGGAAACACAATTTGTTTTGAATTTAGCACATATAATGTTGTTTTTAAATGGTTTAAGAGGTTGCAGAAGAATTTCAGAGTCACTGTACTGTTAGAAAATTGCACATCTGCATTAAATGTCCTTCCTGTATTAGCATTTTGTCTCTTCCACACTTGAGCTCTGTGTTACTACTGACAGTGTGTGACACTGCATTGATGGTCAGGCTGATTCCAGTCCAAACTTACTGTTTGCACACACCCTGTTGATCACACCGCCCCATTCACAGGAACGCTCCACTCGTGTCAAAGAGGGCGTAATCAAGCTATGGGGGCATCCAGGACACTTTGTGTGTAGACTTTGTCTCCATCTTGATCGGCCTCTCATCGTTATGTTTACATCACATGAAAAATTCAACCTCAAGAATCTGTTTTAGATGCATCATTTTATGCACAAGAGGCCAGACGTATCGGCACGTTTGGAGACTCTATGAAAGAAGTTAAAAGTTTGGTGGGTTTAAACTAAGGATTGTTTTGTAATAACTGATGACTCAGTGAGATTTACCGACCCGTTAACGTTTACAAGCCCTGACCCAATCAAGTTTTATTGTGGAACAATCATCACGTCACATAAGAAGCTTAGATCATTTAATCAATAATTTACTCGCTTTACACCGAGCCTTGACATTTGCATTAATGTGAGTGAATCTTTATTCAAGAGTCACAGGTTTGTTGCTTTCTAACAAGAGTTAATAAGACAGAAGATTTTTCACAGCATAGAAACCCAAAGGTTGCTCTTATTAATGGATTATTCCTGATCTGTGAAGCATGAATAAATACTTCAGGAGCAAAGATAAAGCCATCCGTCACAACTTCTAAAATATACTGACAGACTGGCAACAGACCAGATTCTGATCTCTCTTATTGATTCTGGGGTGTTTTGATCAGTTTAGGGTTTGGCTTTTTTTGCTCTCTCAGGTACGCTGCTCTCACCTCCTGGTGAAGCATAATCAGTCACGTCGTCCATCTTCATGGAGGGAACAAAACATCACGCGAACTAAAGACGAGGCCCTGGAACTCATTCAGAGTAAGTACGACATCAGGGAGGGAGGGAGGGAGGGGGGGGGGGTTGTGGGTCGATCAGGTGTGATCAGTGTTTGATTTGTTTTTTTTACTTCTCTGTTCTGTGCAGAGTACATAGAAGACATCAAGTCTGGAGAGGAGAAGTTTGAGTCTCTGGCTTCTCAGTTCAGCGACTGCAGCTCAGCTAAGAACGGCGGAGATCTGGGCTTATTTGGCAGAGGTACAAACTCACATACGCAGTGATACAGCAGTACTCATATGTACAAGTACGCCTCTATCCCTGAATACACAAACCCACAAGAGATGGACACATATGATGTATATGTGTTTGAGTATGCAGAACATGGTCACATGAGAAAACTGCAAAAGATGCCACGTGGAGGCTAATTTGCAGCCCCAGTACCTGGTTAGCCTTTTAAATTAAGGTAAAAATAAGACATACAGAAGAGTGGGTGAAGGGATGAGTCCAATGAATATCTACATTTTTCTTTTGTCAGCAAATCCCCTAAAAAAGACCCAAAGCAACAATGACTTTAACCCTTTAACGCAAAGCCTGATGATGGGATTTGTCGGTGATAGCCAAACTTATCTTTTAGCGTTCAGTTTTCTGATTGTTTTCAATGATTGTTTAATAAATGTCAAAAAAATTAAATCTCCATAATGGTCCAGAAGTTGAGTCAACAGAAAATAAGAGTCTGTGAGCAGTCAGTTGGCCCGGCTCGTGTTTTCTCTTCATGACTTTCAGTGTTGCTTGCCAAAGTTTCGATCGGCTGTCCATTCGTTTTATCGTCATTCATTGTGGTTAGCAAGCCTCAAACTTAATAGCCATTACTGGCTGTGCCCAAATGAGGCACCCACAGCTGAAAGCGAAACCCAATAAACCTAAACAAACATATAATTTAATTAAATGCATTATAAAAGATGTTGGCAGGCACTCGGAGAGCGTGGACCTGATTGCTGGTTCTACTGAAGCGTAAAGCTCGATGTTTTTCCTTAATATCACCGGAGGAGTTTATTGCTGACATTTCCCATTTGGATGTGAGCAAGAGTATAATTAGTTGCATGATATGTGTGTATTTATAGACTGTAAAGAATTGACTAATGGAGAAAATGATCAACAGATTAATCAATAATGATTTTGGTTGTTCCTTGGTGCAATATTCATGAAAATCAGGCTGGTAGTTTTTCTGTAATTCTGCTGACAAACAAAGAAAGAAACCAAACAAAAACAGGAGGTAATCAAGAAAACAAACCGACAAGATTCAATGCAGAAATTTAAGTAGATCACAGATGGTAACGTGCAACATATTCTGTGTTTAATTTGAATGCGTATAATCATTTGAGTGCTTTAATATCCTGTGTGTGTGTTTATGTTTTAGGTCAGATGCAGAAGCCTTTTGAAGATGCATCCTTTGCTCTCAAAGTGGGAGACATGAGCGGCCCCGTTTTCACTGACTCTGGAGTCCACATCATCCTACGCACTGGTTGAAAGGAAGAAGCCACATACTGAGCTTTCCTCTTCCACACACACACACACACACACACACACACACACACACACACACACACACACACACACACACACACACAGGCACACACAGGCACACGCACACACACTGCTCAACCCAATCAGACCTGTGATTTATTTTAACGACACACACCAACCAATAAACAAAGCTTATGGGCCGAATCGCGTTATTTTAAGTGGGATCATTTCGTTCTGAGCACTGTTGAACATGTATGAATAATTTAACCACGCTGAACATCAAGGAGTATTGCGGATTATTCCTGTAAGACCTTGAGCTTTTATTGACCGTGGCTATGGCGTCGTATATAAACAGGAGTGCCTGTGACTGTTGCAGTGAGTTCCCCGTGGAAACAGTTTCACACGATGTGCAGAGTTTGAGATTGCGTCTGTAATAGCTTGGTTTTTTTTTATGTGCATGTCTTCAAAAGGACCATTTACTGTATGTTTTCCTGTAACCTCTTCCATTTCTGCAGTATGTGTTTGCCAAAGCGGTTCCTCTATCTGTATTATTATTCTGGAAAATGGATTTATGAGATGTTGAAAATACTTTCCAGCCGTTACAGACCCCGCAGTTGGAGAAAGCACAGCTAGTTCTCTTCTTTTAGCACTGATTTAAAGGTTTTTTCATTTCAGATATTCAGTAACACGGAATGATTTGTTCCAATAATCCACTTTGAAAAGTGCATGTTTCCCCCTTTAGGATATGCAAAGATGGCACCGTTGAAACGTTCCAGGTTTTAACAATCAGCCCTGCAGCTTTTAGAAGCATCAGAGATGAAGTGTTACACTCTTGTGTCGTTGGAGTTTTTCTTTCATCATTAAAAAAATCTCTTTTTTTTTGTAGGTGTCCTTGTGTTGGTTAGTTCCTCCTTTTTGACGTTCATGAAGTTGAATTTTGATGAATGCTCTCCTTGCATCGCCAGGAAAAATAGCCGATTACAAAGAAATTCATTTGACTTCAGTTGGACGTACAGTCAGTCGAATGTAAAATACACGAAAGATGTTGGAGAATCAAAGAAAATTAGACATATTTCGACATCATTTACTCCAACACGCCACCTTATTCCATGTGTGTAAATAAACTGTAGGTAAATAATATAAACCTTTATTAAATATGTCATCAATTAAGCTTGTCATCACCAAAACAAAGGTTTACAGGAAGGTGTGATTTTGTAGCAGCAGTGTATTGATTCTATGCTGATGAAGGTCTTTCTCATCTGAATCAGTGGATTTATCCTCCAGTCTTTTGTAGAACAGATTAAGTTGTTAAATGAAGGAAAAACACGGCACACATTATCAACCGCTGACAGGAACTACCCGCCAACCCTCTGAGCGTCAACTTCCCAAAAAGTTTAACTTATTTTCTAAATATCTGAGTGTCATTTTATCATAATCTTTTAAAGTACACATTGAGAACCTCTCAAAAGCTCTTCTACCATGTCTTTCATTGATAGTTATGAGACATCTGCATTTACAGCTTTCTTGCCTTTAACAGTATTCTTTAAACTTTCTTAATTTTGGGGATTAGCACTTGACTAAGCTGCGAGAGGCATTTTATTCTTCCTTAACAGTGCTGTTGAACTCTTCTTTTAGAGCTTTCTCTGGCCTGTTTCAGTTCCCAGCAGCACCAGATGAAGGTCAAACCAGAAGCTTTGACTTTGTTGATGTTGAACTTTATGAATGAATGCAGAGCAAGACAGCGCTGCAGTAAAACACCGTTCAGAATGGCATGTTTTGTTTTTGGCGAGAACATATTGCCATTCGTGATAATGAAGAGCAATGCATTTTGGGAAAAAAAGGCTTTTGTGCACAATTATAGATTCAGTCTTTCAAACTGTCTCTTCTCAGCTGGTTTGTTCAAACACCCTCATGCACACTCCCATTTCCTATCTTTTTGCACATCAACTATATATATTTCAACATAAATGCAGAAGTGGGCATCTAAACTGTGACATCATAATGTTCTGCAGAAGCTCTTACTGGCTCAAAGTTTGGTTAAGATTTGGTCAGACCGCCAAGTCTCCACCAGCCAAAGCTCCACCCAGGGCTCAGTACAGTGTACCTACAGAACATACTACATCTGCCAGGTTATAATACACACACAACATATTCATTTCTTTCTTTCGCCAATAAAAAACACCATGTTTTGTCTCAACAACATCGTACGCGAATGAAAACACCAGCACCTGCTTGTCCTCAGTGAATGGGCTCTCCTCACATGAGGTACAGGTATATGACACATACTGTTACGTATTTAAATAAATGAAGCTCCAAGGTCATTTCCTTTAACCTGAACTTAAGGGAGGACCGTGTTCATTCTGGTTTTTATGATCCTAATCACCTCTGATTTGCTGCCCCCTTTACATAACAATAAGCTCATAAGCCTCATTAAAAGAGGATAAAAAGCTCAGTCCTCTGCTGCATCCTGATCAAAGAACAGAGTCTCTTTGCCTCGCTGGTTCTGATTTTGAAGACTGAACAGCAACATCAACTTTTTGGAGATTTGGAACAGGTAGTAAACTCTTTTTAAAATCTTACAGGAAGATACTATCAACTGTCTTGAACACTGTAAAAACTAAGATGCACCACAGCACGATGAATTAGACGAGCAGCATAATTTGGGCTGTGATGCTGGCAACTGTATCAATGGGAAAAGATTTCGCTCGACCTGTTATAGTTCAACACACTCTGTTGAGATTATGTGGATTTGCTAGGATCAGAATTATTTTGTCCTATTTTAATTGGTAGTGATGTTGAACCCTTTAAAGAACTTTTCAGTCATTCATCTGTGTGAACTTCTAAAGTTGCATCCCTCTCCTTTTAAGGAGCAATGATGCAGGTAACAGGTGTATATGTTTACAGAGTGTGATTTCAGTTGAATTTACTAACCACAAGCTCATACCTGAAGGAAGAATTATTCTGAGGCTGTCCAGCTCAAAACAAATGAACCAAAAGTCAGTGATGCAGAGCAGTGACTGAGGATATTGACAGAAGGACATCAATCTACAAGAATCTTGTCTTACATGCTTCTGAAGGTCAGAGAGGTTGGGAGAATTTCATTGTAAGGGTTCAGTAATATTCAAGAGATCATAATTACACCACAATTTCTCTCTGAAAGGTGTGGTCAATAGATTTGATCAGTGTATCTAAATACTCTGTACCTCACCCTGTACCAATACTCAAATAAAACCCTGAGCATGAGATAACAGTAACATAAACATAGTATGCAGATAGTTGGTAAGGTGTGGCCATGTGAGTAGTAGGCATATCACATTCTACAGCAATAAAGATGAATAAAGAGAGCATTGTATGGTGAGTGTCCTTGCAGTCATAAATCATTATCGCTTGCTCACAAATCAAAGTCTTTATCTTGGCAATATTTATGGTAAAGGTAAAGTCTCATATGATTAGCCCCCAGGCTGTACTTAATGTATTGTGTAACAGATACAGAGGTAACAGGATGATTAGATTTTTATCCCACAACCTGGTGACACAAACATTACTCGTTATGGTCACAGATAATCAGCTGCAATGACGCTCACTGATCTCCTTCTCTGCTCTCTCTGTCTTTCTCTGACATGTTTCATCCAGCCATGCCCTCCTCTTCCACCCCACCCCTTCTCTACCTGAGCCTCCTCCTCTTTCTGTCGCAACACCGCCTTGCTCTCTCCTGTGAGCCCGGGACCACCAGAGCGTGTGAGGCGGCCCCCTTCGTACCAGGCCACAGCATGGTCGGGGAGGGCTTTGACGTGGTCACCCTGCAGCGTAAAGGAGCCCACGTGGTTGACGTGAAGACCTACCTCAGACCAGATGGCACCTGCACTCTCTGCCCCAACTCTCTTCAAGGCGGCATGCTGCAGAAAGTACTTCATATATGAATCATTTTGCAGTAACTTTAACTGTTGCATATAGCTTCTGTGTGCTAACCAAGGTATTTCCACCTCCATTTTCAGCTGCCCCTCTCTGCCTTGAACTGGCATGTGTACAGCCAGTGCAACACTGAAATCCACAGCAGTGAACACACCTCTGTTGGGTATTGTATTTTACAGAAGTTTAGCACTGAAGGGGTTATGAGCCATTTCCATATTTCACTGTCATTCCATTTCCTCAATGAAGGCCAGCAATGTGAATGTATACACCAGTCTTTGCTAAGTAGAAAGAGCTTTAATGCTGATTTATTTCATGTGAATTGCGCCCACAGCTCACTGATGGACGCTTACACCACCCAGGACAGTAGTGACTGGAAGGTAGGAAGCATCTCACAGCTATTGCTGACATGAAATGAACATTTCAGATTATTATTATTATTATTATTAAGATTATTATTAGTAGTAGTATTGTAACTGATAGACTGCTGGACCCCAGCCTTTTTCCAGAATTTGCTTTGAAGGAACCAACACATTGTATTCATGACACAGGGCTGATATGATGAGATTTCAGAGCACCACAGGTTTTATGGCTCATGTTCCTTTGAATCTATGGACCTTACCCTTAATGCCAGCAGAACAAGACCAAGTATATTCAATTAAAAGTATTTGCAAATGAAGGGCTTTATCAGTATTTGATGCTACTAAATTTTGGTGAACATCATGCGGGTCCTAAGGTTATATTTTAAATTTTTCTTATCAGGTTGGTTTGGACATAGATAAGTTTGAGTCTGCTGACCTGGAGGTGGGAGGAACAGGCTCCGCTGTGTATAAGTTTGCAGCAGAAAGGACCAGAGAGGACCGCTACTTCTTCAGCACTCACAGGACCACCTGCAGCCATTATCGGTAGGCCGTGAAGATCCACACAGTGCAGCAGAAGATTTGTCAGTCAGGCTTGTTAAGGTCATTTCAGTTAAGATAACTTACTATTTTGTCTCTTTTTGTCTAGTTACCGTGTGGCAAGCAGCCCACCCCTCAGCTCAGAGTTCAGTCAGGATTTGGCCAGACTGCCACGTCTCTACAACTCCACCACCAGCCCTCAGTACAGGGAGCTCATACATACCTATGGCACACACTACGTCCGCCAGGTTAAAACACACGCCATTATGAATTTCCTCATCTAATAAATAAAAACTGTATTTTTCTCTCTCAGCAACATCATTCTTCATTTCAGGCTTACCTTGGGGGGCGACTCAGGCGAATCACAGCTATACGCACCTGTTTGTCCACACTGAACCAGCTTTCCCCGAGTGAGGTACATGTAGCACACGTGGCTGCACAGCGTACACAGTCACCAAAACACATATCTGTACACTCCACATGTACGCAAACACAACTGCTGTTACACTGCTGTGAAGGACTGTCAGAAGAGTGATGTGCAACATCTGCGTGCTGTTGTTTTCCAATCCGCATGAACTTTTATTATTTCATGTTATCTAATGGGTAGAGGCAAACAACCTGTTAGATTTTTTTATTTTCCTAGATACAAAAGACATTTCTGTTATTGATCCTCTTTTCCTCCATAAGTGTTGAACTGGGTTGAGAGCTGGTGACAGCACAGAAGTCTCCACCATTTATTCAGGTTTCTCTTTTGATTTCTCATCTGTCTGTGGATACATAATGTAGAGCAGGTCATCCAGTGATTACAGGGTTTTTTAGTCTCAACGCTGACTCCTCCTTACAGCATGTTTAAGTGAGTAGAAGATTTTGAGCCCACACCTTTTTTGATGTGCAGGTCTTCGCCACCATCAAAGTATGAATGTGTGTGTGTGTGACAGTGATGCACCATTTACTGCTCTCACCATAAAGGAACTATTTAAATGAAATCCAGTAGCCATTGAATATCAGTAACATCTCATTTTCCTCCTCCTGTCCTCTAGGTGTACTCCTGCCTATCACTGGGCATCTCTGTGGGCCTGGGGATGATATCTGATAACGAACAGTCTTGCAGCAAAGTCCTACAGAACCAGGACTTGTCCACCTCTTACAGCTCTGGCCTCTACCAACACTACACAGTGTTAGCAGGAGGCACTGGGTGGTCGGGGGAGTTTTCACTCACTCAAAATGACTCACTGGGTTACGAGAATTGGCTGAACACCCTTAAGGACCATCCAGATATTGTTTCGTACTCCCTTAGACCAATGTATGAGCTGTTGCCAAATGAGGCGCAGAAGCTAGCGATGAAGGCTGCCATAGAGCAGTACTTAGTAGAAAACGCTGTGAAGAGCTTGAAGGAAGAACCAGACTGCGGGATCCAAACTTCCAACGTGGCTTCCAACTGCTGTCCTAAAAAGACTGCAGAGGGAATGCTGAAGGTGACCATCATCAGAGGCTGGGATCTTGATGGAGATTTCTTAAGCAAGACTAACAGGTGAGCTGAGAGAGGCAAGAGATTGCAATCTGAAGGTGGTATATCGAACAACAACATTCATTTACTGGTTGCTTTTTCTCCTATTCACAGCTATGCTATCATGTGGTACGGTACCACCAGACGCAAGACTCGTGTGATTAAGTCAAACAACCCCGAGTGGAACCAAAGCTATGATCTGGGCAAGGTCAGTAGATTAATGAGCTTAAAAGACCTTCAATCCTCGTCTAGAGTTGCTACATCTAACATCTGTGCGTACCTAGTGTCGAAAAGTCGAAAAGTAAAAATTAGTGGTCATACTCAAAGGCCAGTTAACTGAAATTAGAAAAAATATGCTTGGACATGTGTGCTTTGTAATCTGTCATCAGCATAAAGGAAAGCCTGAGGGAAATGGGTACCAGGTGAGTGGGATGATCAGGTGATGGGACTGGTGGGGGAAGGGGTTTCTTCCTGGTCAGGACAGAAACTGTATGGCAGCCAAGGTGCTCGTATATCTGAGTTTAAAGGTTGTGGAATCGCTCTTTGTATTATAAGAACTTGATCCATTCCATCCAATAATATTTGAAAAGTTTAGAAAAACTGATTAAATTACTCTGTCCCATTCATCCCAGTACTTCAAACCACTCTTAGTATTAAAATAAAGATGTGTCAATGCATCTGAGTACAGACATTTCATGGATTAAGCCCATTGTTCTCATTAATTTAGCTCATTTGAAGGGAAATCGTATTTTTAAAGTTATTTCAATTAGTATTTTAACTTTTTTTTTCTGCAGGTGGGCACACACTTGGATTTGAAAGTCGAGGTCTGGGACAGGGACATTGGAAAAGATGACCTTCTGGGATCATGTTCATGGTTCCTGAACCCAGGGACACACAAACTCACCTGTCAACTCAAGAAAGGCGGTTTTGAGGTCGAATATACCATGACCTGCGACCCTTATTTGACTGGGGAGGGGTGCAAAAGTTATCAACCAACTCCATAGGGGGAAATGCACTTTGAGACAAGACTACTCGCAAACGTTGCTCGCTTTTCTTTAAAATCCAACTGAAATCACATTTAGTCATCCACTTTTGTAGTCTGAATTAATGTCAACATGTGTTTTAAATTAATTGTTCACAGTTTTTATTATTTAAAGGAAGAAAAAGGGTTTTGGGGGGGAAGTATCAGCAATGATGCTTTTTGTCTCAGTTGGCTGGAGGGACGCGTCCATGTGTGAGTTTGATGCTGCCTTCAAATGAACAAATTACCGTGTTCATGAGCAGAGTCCATATGAAC
The DNA here is from genome assembly GCF_051107435.1 of Chaetodon auriga. Lineage (NCBI taxonomy): Eukaryota > Metazoa > Chordata > Actinopteri > Chaetodontiformes > Chaetodontidae > Chaetodon > Chaetodon auriga. The sequence continues at coordinate 16,951,036 of NC_135077.1, forward strand.
CCCCCTCCCCCCTCTTGTAATATTCACAACCTTGGAAGAAGTGGATTTTTTTTTTTTGACAGCTCTGAATTGACAAGTTGTGCTTACATTCTCAGTCACAGCAGAGGTCATGGAAGTTTATTTATTGATAGTAAGTTAATATATTGCAGTTTTAGTTTTTCTTCATCCATGTCAGTACCAAAACAGTCATCATTACGGACGAGTCTTCCTCCTCTTCAGAGGAGATGTATGCTGTGGCAAAAAAAAAAAAGTGATATCATTTCAGTTGGATTTCAATCTTGTTGATTCCTTGCTTTAAGTGTAATGAAGCCGTCAGTCACCACAGTACTCTGACACACAGGCTGTGCAGTAAGTCAAGTGACTGAGGAGCTCATACATTCATTTTCCTACCATTAAACTGGCAATAGACTAGTTTTCTGCCTTAATGTGTCATGTAGTAAACGTTGTATTGCACGATGTCATGGCAATAGAATGATTTAGATTGGCTGCCTCTAAGCCTTGCTTTCACTGTGCAGTTTTATGGCACAGAGTACGTCACCCATAGTTAAAAGATTAATCCAGTTAGCCTAAATGAATTTACTTCACTCAACGGACAGGACATATGTTATCACTGTCTCTGTTGTACATTTTCTTTAATTTTGTAAAAACATTAAACTATACCAACCCAGTCATCGCTCAAGACATACTAAAGAATCTCTATCTGCTCTCTTCTCTCCATTATACATGAAATAAATGAATGAACTCGTGCTTTTTTTCCTGTTTTCTTCTACTCCCACTTCCACCCAGACACCAATCCCCGCTGTAGTTTAGGCTACATGTTTGCACAAGGCAATGCTCACTGTGTTATTACTCCAAGCCGTCTGCAGGCTGAGGCCTTAATAGACAGACATGATGGAGGTATTACTGTCATCTAGCTACCCCTCTGCCAGAGAGAGGAATAAGCTTGTTTCTGCTGACATCAAGAGGACAGAAATACTTATGGCAGATCTTGCTAATAGGGATTCAGAACCCTGATGTTAATGTTTCTTCTTCACATTTCCTGAATGGGTAAACAGGCAACAGTATGAGTTTTTCAGGTGCTCATAGCTCAGCTGTCAGCCTGTTTTGGGGTAATGTGGCCAAAAAATGGTTAATACAGCCCTATAATTTATAGAGTTGCAACAATTAACCAATTAGTCAATTATCTGACGAATATTAAATTAATCATCAACTATTCTGATAATCGATTCATGGCTTTTGGTCATTTTTTAAAGAAAGAAAAACAAAACGTCAAAATTATCTGATTCCAGCTTCTGTAGATATTTTCCCATTTCTTCACTCCTCTGTGACGGCAAACTGAATACTTGGGTTGTGGACCAAAACAAGACATTTAAAGACATCACCCGAGCCTTAGAGAACATTTTACAGCCCAAACATGATCGATTAATCGGGAAAATAATCGACAGGTAAGGCAGTGAAAAGTGAAAATAATCATTAGTTGCAGGCCTAATAAATGATCTCAAACTGGCAGATGATAGCAGCTGAGTGAGGAACACAAACGCAGACATCCAGCTCGGGCTCGTGCTTTCCAACACTGCACAGTGGGGGCGTCAATGTAAAAGCGCTAATGAACTGCCCCCGCCCTCATGCCTTCATGCCTCCTGTGGTTAAAGGCTTCCTGTGCAGCGTTTATACACTGTGTAAAACCCATCCCCTGCTGCCACCTCTGGATTCCTTCCTCTCATCTTTGGATCCTTCAAACGACCGCACAGAATAGCTCTGGGCGGTGTAAGCACCCCCTCACCCCCACCCCCACACACAGCGCCTCTCCGCCTCTCCGTCCATCCCACAGCGCAGGACGCGCCGTCGGACACACGTGTATCTCATTTAGGTGACTGTGCGCCGCTGCGCCCCTGACAGCACAGCGGTTTCCGTTAGGAGGAAATGATGGAGAAGGAAAGTTTCTGACGTTTTGTTGGGACAGTCCGCAGGAAAACTGGAGATCCTTTTTCGCTCTGCGCGCTTTGCTCGTCCTCATCTTAACGCACAGATACTGCGCATCTGACACATTTGTATGGATTTGGGATTTATAGGGTCTCCGACACTGAAATGTCTCAGGATTGGAAATGCAGCTCCACGCCTGTCTGTTGCTTTTTATTATCACAACAGGTAAGGAGATCTGCCAGTACTCTGTCTCCTCATGTACTCCTTTTATAATCACTGAGCTGCTCATTGGACACATTTCTTTAGCTGAAACTGTTATTTCATTATCACATTGATATGACACATCACAATGATATGTAGCCAGCTTTCAGTACTTGGGGTTGAGTTTTAACGTGAATGTGCGTGAGGGGCTATCAGAAGATATGTGATAGGCTGCACTAAGGTTTGTTTTTATCTTATTGTGTCTTGTGAAATAACTGATTTTCCACCTTTTCATGCCATTCAAATGACATTATGTGAGAAGGAAAGTACCCCTTTGGATGAACTGCCCACAAGTTAAATGTTTAAATGAATAAACTGGTCAACATCACACAGAGGCCAGGAGGTTTGTGGCAGAGAGATTCCCTCTTTTACCAGCATCTTGTTGTCTTTCCTCAGATAAAACATTATCCTTGTCGCAACACCTCTGCGGTGGAAATGTCAGCCTGGACAGAGAGCCTGCTGGTCACATCAATCTCACTTTACCTGGACATTTTACTGACGCCAGCAGACTCGACCCCATGAGCCACCAGTCCGACGAAACACTGCCTGTTTCAGTTTGCACTTGGATGATTGGTCTCCCTCTGGATCGGACGGTACTCTTAAAGTTAGTATGGTCAGCAAGTGGGTCGATCGTGTCGGTGCGCTGTCTTTGGAACGAGGAAGATCAGGTCCTGGAGATAGGGGCCACGGCTCTGCTCTCCGGCTGTGACAGAAACAAAGCCACCCTCTCTTGGACAGGAGCAGGACGCTCCTCAAGTGCAGTTCAGCTGTCCTATAATGGTGAGAAACCGTTACTCAATTATCCAGTTTAGTTTATTGAGTCAGCGTGGCCCACTTGTTTGTACTTGCAGCCTGATCACAAGTTTGATCTAACAATGTTAAGTTGTTGTTGCCTCAATGATGACATGAAAAGTTTTTTGTTTTTTTTTTCTGACAGTAGAAGAAGAATGTTATGGTTACTTTTTTGGCTGTATGGTGTGTAACTGTGGGAACATGCTGTGGAAATGTATTGTTCAAACTGTGCTTTGAGCTGTAAATCTGTCCACTGGAAAGTTCTTCTCACACTCACTGTGGTATGAGAGTCAGTGAAATGTTATGTTGTTGTGATTTCCACTCTGTCTCTCCTCACCCTGTCCCTCTCTGTTTTTGTGTTTGTTCCTCGTCATCCAGTCCAGGAAGATGAGAGGAATTCCTTGGAGGACCACACCAATCCACATTCAGACCTTGTTCGTCAGTCTCAGACAGGAACCAGCTTTACCAGCACAGCTCCTGTTGGTCAAGAGGTGGCGAGTGGGACAGAGGGGGGCAGAGGTCGCGTCTACGAACGTCTGGAGTGGAGTTCTGGGCCCGGCTCTGTGTCTCCTCCCTCCTCTCAGGATCAGGGGCTGCTGCACCCCACCTCACCCCTGCAGGGACTCACTGTGGCTGGGAGAGCCGATAGGGAAACTCTCCCTCTTCCTGAGGAAGAGGAAAACAATAGAGCGGATACATCTGGAGCTGCTCACCTCACTGATCGTCCCATGTCTGCCAGAGAGGGAACACACCCCTATTTTCAGCTTACAGTCAGTACAGACATGCTTTTTCACACATCACGTTCAGCCAACACAGAAACAAACTCTCACAACGAGCTCCCTCGAACCCAGATGGCACTGACGCACGCAACAGCCAGTAGCTCCAGCACCCGGCTTGGTGCAGATATACACAAATATGCTGTCACTCAGACATCTAAACTATCTCTCACCACACAAGCTCACCCAACTGTGTCCAGCACCAGTGTCCCACCTCTCACCTCCTCTCCCCCTAAGCTACCTTCCTGGACAACCTGGGAGAGCGATACCATCTTGAGCCCACGTGGTGGAGCTGTTAGTCGGGCACCGGGAGAAAAACAACAACTTTCCTGGAGGAGCCAGCGAAGCACAGACAGACTTAACTCTGATCTGACCGCTGCCGTCACCTCTGACCCTTTAAAATCGCCGACCGAATCAAAGCAGGGTGGCTCAAGCAGTGTACGCACTGATACTGAAACCACATCATCATCCTCACAGGACCCCAGCAGGGTTCATTCATTCACCAGCCACACCACAGGGCCTGGAGCTGCCGATGGTCCTGCGGAGGCTGCTTCATTTCATCCAAACATCAGTGGAACTGACTCATTTGCATCTGCTGCATCAGATGTTACCAGTCAAACTTCTGCATATGAGTCCTCTGACAAATTTAAATTCCCAGAGAAGGTTCGCACTTTCACTTCCTCTACAACCAGTCAACCACACTCTCCACAAAGCACAGAAAGTGTCACACACACACCACCTCTTAACACGTCCTCCATATTCCCACAGACAAGCAAAGAGAAGACTCAAACAGCAACACAAAGAACACACAGTAATGCTGTTGATACATACATTACTACCATTTCCTCCTCGCCTGACTTTACCAAAATCGATGATTGGACATTCACAGGTTCCTCTACACCCAGAGCACTGACATTGGGAGATGTAGTCCAGAGCTCAGCTGCCACAGAAACCACTGCTGACACTGAAGCTGACACATCGCGTCCCACCTACACAGTCTCACATGACCACTCACCTGCAAATACACCGACTGTTGTTCCTCATTTGTCATCCAGTACGTCCTCTACGCCTTCATACACACTCCAGACACACACTGCACTTTCTGGTAACTCACATTTTACCCACACACCATCGCCTTTGCCCTCCACTACCACTGAATCTACTGTACACACACTCCTCATTGACCACAAAACCATGCCCATACCCTCGCCAACATCAACAGTCAATTCTGTATCTTCACACACACCTCATACACAAAACCACCTGCCTTCACCAGCTTCCACAAATGTCCCAGCTACATCTAAACACTCCCACAATTACGTTACTACCACACATACTTCTCTGCTCTCACTCACAACTGCAAAATCAGATTATGGACATGAAGATAAAGAGGCAAAGGAAGACCAAAAAGATGGGTTTTGGCAGTGGTTCAGCAGCACCACACAAACTCCCACTGCCGGACCTCCACGGCGAACTCCATCCTGGGCAACCCCACATCCCAGCCAGGAGAACCATACAGCACTCACACCTTCTGTTTTAACCTCTGTACACACCTGGAGCTCCACAACTAGTCAGGCACCCAAGTTCTACATTGTGCCAGACCAGCCTGCAGCCATCAGAGGTATGGTACACATTTGTGTTGTTTTTGTGTAATTAAATAATAGACTGGGCTGTCATGGCCTGTTGTAATGAAAGTATTGCCTTGTTCTGTCCAGTGGAGTCAATTCAGCTGCTGCTGCAGATCATTGTAGAAGAATCCAGATCGGCTTTAACTCCTGGCTTGGAGGAGGACACCACTGCCTGGGTGAGAGATGATTTATACACACACACGGGGACACGGACAGAAAAACACTAGTTAAGATGTGATTATTCAGTAGCTTTAGAGTTGTATTTAGTAGTTCTCTCTCCCTGTTTCATTCAGGTGGAGCCGTACCTGCAGAGAGCACCGGGGTTCAGCAGGCTGCTGGGAGTGTGGAGCAGGTGAGTTCTTATAGAGCACATATGTACATATGTACTGTGACTAAGCCCCAGTTTGTGCCTCTAATGTATTATCATTAAATTCAAGTCACAGAGCTCATTAGTACCTGGTGATCTTGAAAAATTCAGGAGGTCCCTCAACAAAACTTACTGCTGTTCTGAATATTTCCAGAAGCTTCAATGACTCATTAATCATCTCGATGAAAAAATATTAAATCTGCTGCATGATAAGCAAAAAGGCTGCAAAGCTGTTTCTGAATCTGCAGCCATGTTTCCTCAATCCAGGTAACAGGAAAAGGCGTCCTGCATGTCCTCGCTCTTTTTGTCATGCTAAACTGTGCATGACTCAAGGGGTGGCAACTGCAGTTCATTGCTCCACTGCTTTGGTCAAGAAACATCTCAATAAATGCTAGATGGATTACCATGAGATTTGGTACAGATGTCCATGGTGTCTGTCTGATGACTTTGGGGGTCCTTTTGCCTTTTTTTTTTCTGAACAATTTAAGCAAGGAAATATTTCCAGCTACCATTTTTTTGATTCGGAAAAAGGGCCACAACTTGGGAACAAACAAAAAGTCTTCCATCATGCAGTAGATGGAATATTTTGTTTTTGTCCAGATGGTTTGAGGAGTCTTTTGAGTTTTAGATATACTTTCAGAACAGCAATGAGTATATAAGTAATAAGACCATGTACTGTGACATGAGAGGCACAATCTGAGAGGTTAGATTACAGAGGGCTGTCTGAAGAGAGGCGTCGAAGATCGCTGTCCTGCTCTGCTGTTGTTCCAGCGGCCATGCAGTGCAGAGTCTGGTGGAGTTTAAAACCAGCGGGGCTCTGCCGTGGATCAGCATGACTGGACGTACATCGCTGTTAGAACGAACAGGACTAGCTCAAGCCGTACGCGAGGGGAGAAGCTTCAGATCGTCCAAGATCACCAACATCACAGTGGGAGGTAAGCCCGGGATGAGATGTCCACCTAAAGCCAGTTAAATAAAGACTGCTGTCTTTTGAAGCACCCCGATTTTAAACCAAGGTGTTTAAAGCAAGTCCTGTCAGGGGCCATTGTCACACATCATTCTCCACCTCATTTCCTGTCATCTCTGCCGGGTTAGTGGTCAGCTGCAGTGGCTATATTTACCTGAGAGGGAATTCCATTCTTAACCTACTTACTTAATTAATGTTATTGCAGACAGATGCGTGTAAACATCATAACTAGATTGATTCAGTTAAGCTCAAAATCCAGTTAGGAGAAATCGGATTAACGTGTCTGCCTCACTCAGATATTCAACTTGTTACTATAGCATGTAATCATCCTACTCCTTTCACTTTTAGTGTTTGTTGGAATTTGGTGGTCAAAGGTGCACCAGCTTCATCCTTTGATATGTCTTCCCTGCAGGTCTGCAGGGTGATGTGTGTGACTGGTTACTGCAGTGCCAAGCAGGCTACAAGTGTGTGTCCCAGCCTGGCACTTCAAACTATAGCTGCTCTTCCGTTTGCCACTTTGACTACTGCCACCACCATGGCATCTGCACACACCATCCAGGACAGCTTCCAGTTTGCCGGTAAGAACACGCATACATGCTGGTACACTTGCTTTGCATCTCTCTGTCCACCCAACATTTTGTGCATCTAAGCATCTTTTTGTTTGTGTAATAGCTGCCTTGTCGGAGAGGACTTCTGGTACATGGGTCAGAAGTGTGACGTGAGGATGACTCGAGCGCGGCTCGTGGGCGCATGTCTCGCCATCTTACTCATCATGGTGACAGTGATTGGCATTTTGGCCTTTGTGGCAGTGAGACGCTACCGAGCCATTCTGATCCAGGCCAAAGTAGATCAGACCCGGAGCAGGTACACACCGACTCAGCGATGCGCGCACATAAAGTTATAGCTCACGACATGCAATACAAAGATTAATACACACAGTACACACTAATATTGATGCTGTGTTTCTGCAGGGTTCACCTGGTTGGAACATAACTGTTGTTTTCAAATCACAGAGAAAATCATTTAATACCTGTTTCACTATCAAACAGGCCAAAGCATGATGTGATGGAAAACCTGTCAGGATGATAAGGCCTAAAATTTCTTATTATTATATCACTATTTTTTATTACCTCCCAGCAGTATATAAGAGTAATTTCTAATGATATAACTGATAAATTAATGTGACCTGGACCAGGATAAGTTCATAAAATGGAAAACAGATGGATAGCTGAACAAATTAGAAATTATTTCATTTAAGTTTGAGTCTTTTGAGCTTCCGAGCTACTGTAGGTGGCAGTAATGACAGTGTTTGCTACAGGTCTGATGGTACCGACTGAAACTCTGCAGAAAAGGACTGAACAGCCTTCTGCAGCACAATCCACTGATGCATGTACGCAACAATCCTAATTTCAGTTTATAAGTACATACTGTCCCCCAGCAGCCCACAATCTGATACAAAAACATTTTAGAATTAACTACTACCAAAGGCAATAATGGCAAGAGACTTTAGTCAATCAAATTAATGAATAAATTTAATGCTGACTTTATAAGACCTACAGATACCCTGTACGTGACACATGATGTTTAAACACAATTTCATGTTGAGAGGATGATTGAGTTAAAGAAACATGTTGAAAATTGGCAAAATGGTTGACCGTTTTTGTGCAGCAGTGTGTGGTGAACAGTCCCATGGGCTTCTAGGTCGACCTTAAAATAACTCAGGAAACACACATGATAACACACACACGCACACACACACACACACACAAACATACGGTAAACATAAAAATACATCTAACTTTACATAGCCTCCGACAGTATAACTCAATAGAGACCTTGGGGGAGGTCATGTGTTGTTATTTGGAAAGAGAAGACCGGACACTGAGATGGGCGCAGCTGTGCATACAGTAATTGTAATTACAGCGATGTCCACTGGGTGTCACAGTCTGGCTGCAGGGCCACATACTGACGATGACGGCTGTGCTGAAGACTCTTGGCAAATGTTGAGAGAGTCTGGACTTGCAGACAGTGTTTGCAAACTTTAGTCACACAGTATGCACCATGACACGTTCACTGTCATCACATCAAGTCTGTTAGGGTGCTGGATCACAAGGGGATAAAACGTGTTATTAAAAAGGGCTGCAGACCTCACTCACCTCCATGATGACGAATCAACCATTTCTAACAATAATACTACTAATGAACTTGATTAATTGTGAATGTGGACAGCCCTTGACCAGTGCACCAAAGTGTGGACATTGGGATTCAGCCTCTTAGAGCTGCCAAGATTTTTACCAAGACATTTGTCACAGAGTGCAGTTGCAAGATGGAAGAGTTTATCCACTTGAAGTGAGACTCTTAAGTTTCATCCCCTTGGTGAGATTAACTTGGACACAGACAGACAGAGTTCAGACAGGAAGCGATAAGTCTGAAGTTAAGCCTTAAATCCACAGTGTCTCCTCACCAGTGGGAGTGAGTGCTCTGTCCAGAGGAAGCTGGACTCGGAGCCTTACTTTCTCTGCAGGCTCAGTCAAGAGGAGAGCGTAGTGTCCTGAAGAAATTTTACATGGCATGTCATCAGGAAATGGATCTCCCTTGATTTTTTTTGAGAATTGTACATAAAGGAAACATTTAAACCCTGATTAGATTGAAGCAGGTACAATGAATATTGTATCCTGTGAACATTTCACCTCACATTAGGATTTGTTGTGTGTGCAGCTATCGCAGGTTCAACCATTTTGATGAGCTGTCAGGACGGTTCTGGTTGCGTTCGTGGGCAGGATCAGCAGACTCGCTAGATAATCCTGCCTTTACACGCTCCGATGAGTTACTGCACCTGCGGGCGCTCGACCGCCCCTGCTGTTACCACGACGACACGCTATCACTGGCTTCCACCTGCCCCAGCCATGGAACACGCATCAATACGATCTACCCCCATAGGTACACACACACACACACACACACACACACATCCAATATTACACTTGGATGGTTAATATGCTTGACAGTATCAGAATGTTGTAGTTATTGATCCTGCAGGGGCCAAATGACTGTCTGTCCTCCTCCTTCTGTCTGCCTAAACAAGAAATCAGGTGAAATTCACAAATCAGCATGAAATAACATTAAACATATGATATAACTCACTTGTGCCTGTACTGTGCCGACAAAGAGACACCATATAAAGCAACATCGGACTGAAGTAATAGCTAATTAAGGAAGTAAGTCAAGACAAAAACAAGCGAGTTAAATGCATGCAACCTGATGCCTGCAACTTCCATACAAAAAGCCCTGTCCAGCCATCAATCTAAGGTGGATAAGCATTCGCCTGCTCACGGTAAACAGAACAAGATTTCTGTCTAAACAAGCTGGATTTGAAGAGATCTGTCCTTCGTAGAGCCCTCCCTGCTGCACACATACCCAGCACTGTGCTGGCCTGGCTTCAAGATTCAGCACAGTGACTACAGCTCACAGCAGCTCTGTTTTCTGTTCTGTCTGTTTAGAATGCAAGTATACTTCCAAGGAAATGCGAAGCCAACAAATCTGTTGATCTGTTGCCAATAGATCTGTTGACAACCAAGCACAAATTAGTTCTACAGTCCCAACAGAGAGACACACACTCTGCAATTACACATCACTCAAAAGTGTTCAAGTCCACGCAAGTGACTTTAAAGCGTTATCTGTTTTTCTGCTGAGGACATTGCTGGGGAAGTTAGAAATGCTGATCACTTCTGTAATGCAGAGGAGACCAAAGTGGCATGGGAGGCAGGCAAATTGTCTGCTGATATCACTGAAGAACAATGCAAACTCACTGAGGCAGACCTCATTATCTCTCAGTTCCCCATGTACTGGTTCACTGTTCCTGCGATCTTAAAGGGCTGGATTGATCGGGTGCTCACACTGGGCTATGCATTCTCACAAGAGAAGTGATACAGCCTGGGCGTCTTCAATGACAAGAAAGCCATGCTGTCCTTCACCACCACTGGATCTATGTTCAGTGCAAATGGCATACAAAGGTTTACCTGTGTATACATTAAGCAACCTGAACACGTACCTCCAAAAATTTCAAAAGGCCTTAATTTAAACCTGCCACTTGTGCAGCATAACAACTTGTAAACACAGTTATTGGCAAATGGGTTCACAAACAAGCTACTGATTTACACATCTGGCAGACACGGAGCAACGTTAGAAGAGAGCTACAAGGAGAATGAACATTTGATTTGCCTCTGTCACTTGGCCAGACATGACTTCTAATGCATTTTAACTAAAGACATGTGGTGGGCCATAAAACCAAGACAATAAGCTAAAAGATGCTAAAATGACCTGGAGAGCTGAGCTGGGTGATAATTCTGTGTTTGTGTCAGGGAAATATTGATTATAGTAGCTTTAATGATAGACTACTACTTAAATGACTGAATGCTGTTTTAATCAAAGCAAAAGCAAGCAAGTAAATAAAGAGGTAAAACAAAAAATAGATAGTTAAGAGAGTCCGCAATGTTTCTGCAGTAGCTCACAACAGAGAACACTGACTCCAGAGAGAGCCTTTTGTTTTTTGACATTTTTAGCACTCACCACAGGGGAGGCTAAGGCGAGGGGTGTTCAATTGGTTGCAGTCTACAACCTCACCAGTAGATGCCACTAAATCCTACACACTGGACCTTTAAACTGAGTTAATTGTTAGAATATTTACTGTAATCATTCTGCCAAATTAAAGCAGAATAAATGTCTAAAACACAGTATAGAATAAAAATTATCATTAAAACCCAATATCATTTAATTAAAATGCATTTGCTGTACCCCTTTCCTAATCTTAATCTACAGCCTAAAGACAATGTCTGTATGAATAATCCCAGCTCTCTGTATCTGTAGCTCTCAGTATGGTTGGAGGGGAAGCGAGATGAGCATGGGGGATGGCGTGTTGGACTCGGGGAAGGCCAGTGACCTCTCTGTCTGTAGCTGGCCTGTGGAACCCATTCAGTGGACTCCCTTCCCACTTCTGCAGCAACTGGCTTCCCACAGGACACCGACAGTGAGTGTTTGACTGTGTGTGTGTGTGTGTGTGTGTGTGTGTGTGTGTGTGTGAGAGAGAGAGAGAGAGAGAGAGTGATGTACAGTATATCTGGTTTCATTATGTGATTATCTGTTGTTCCCCTGTGAAACCAGGTGAGGATGTCAAGGCCACGGTCTTACTGTGAAGGCATGGAGCTGGTAGACCTGGGGAAGAGCTGGACTGCTTGATACACATGAAGAAGAATCAAGTCCTTTCTAAAATCTGCAGCTAATTTTTGCATTGTAGGCCTCACTTGTCTGGTTTGTCGATGAAGAAAACATCAAATAATAAGTGTAAATGTACATAATTGTATATGAGTGTATATTTTTGTTAAATTGTTGCTACATCATCCAGTTTGAACCTTCAGTCTGTTTCTTATATGCTCACTCAGATAAGGGTGTAGTATATACTGTACAGATAAAAAAAACAAAGGCTGTCTAAATGTCTATGGAGCAGAGTCTTATGTAATGCTTTAATAAACATAAATCCTACTCAGGGCAAGAATAAATATGCAGTATTTTCTGTGCATTTAAACATACTGATTTTTCACTCTGAGGTCATCGCTTAGCTTACATTTTACAGAATGTAGAGCATAAATCATTAAAACACAAATTAATGTGGAAGTGTACTGCTGACTGTATCTTCACATTTACCTTAAAGGCATGAGAGTGGTATCAAACAACCCTCTCATATAGATTTTGGCAAGAAATTAAAAAAAAAAAAAAAAAAAAAGCATATTCCCCAAAATGTCAAACTGTCTTAACTAACGGCACTGACACGCAACACAACTTAAGAAAAAGATCAGAGAGAAACTCAATTTTTATATGTTTTTAATTGCCAGTTGGATTGGAAGTTTGTTCTGGGCAAAACTGGATTACCAGATGGAGGAAGTATGTAACCACCCTAGGACCCCAGACCTGCAGGGACCCCAAAAGCCCCAGGTTGTTGTTTGTATGTAATTCTATTACTTGCAAAAAAGAGTTTACATAACATAGTACAATATCATGTAAAGTTTATTGAACCTAAAAACAGGTTTACAGCCCCTGGGCCACTTAATCTGGCCATGGTTCAAGCTCTGTAGTGCATAGTGATGAATTGTTGCTTCTCCGTGTTTATTCTCTGGGAATGGTTAACAGACAGCAGATTACCTGAAAGGCCACATATGGTTAAAAACAGTCAGAAGTGTTTGGGAGTCGTAACCACTGAGAGATCTATAGACAGGTGGTAACTGAATAGTCAATTCAGCTCTATTCGGTTTCAAGCTGGAGGCCACCACAGACACCTGACAATTGGTGCGATGTGCTCATTTTTCCTTACCATTGTCAGTTTGCAGAAATATTACATATTGCCTATCTTCTAATACGTTACAAAGAGTATTTCACAAACCTCCTTACTCTTTATTGTTCACTCGAATACGCACACACAAGCCACACCTCCTCTCAATGCTGTGTATGAAACTCAGCTGGAATGTGAAGCCATAAATGACTGGGAAAGACTAGTAAAGGGTGAAATATGTGAACCGACCTTATGTCGCACTCCTATAATTGTCCCTATCCTGGGAACAGGAATAAGGGAGTGATTGATTCAGGGAGGGAGGAAATGTGGCGAATAAAGGAAGAGTGTGTGTTTGAGGGAGAGAGCACGACAGAGATAGGGAGAGGGATGAGTGAAAAGTGGACAGAAGCTACCTGCTAGCTTCTTCCATATACGGTCTTAGTCAGAGCCGAGAGCCAAGCCTGTGAATTTCTCTGACTGTGTGAGTGAGCAATGCAGGGAGTGCGTGTGCGTGAGTGTGTGTGTGTGTGTGTGTGTGTGTGTGTGTGTGTGTGTGTGTGTGTGTGTGTTGTAATGCATGCATGAGTCATGCACGCCATCGAGTTTTGAAATGGCTTGAAGAGAAGCAGAGTGTCAGAGGAAACATTGAGAAATTGTGTCAGGGAGAAGTCAGTGAGTACAAAGTTTAAAACAGAAAAATATTGCTGCTATCTCTCTTTCCATATAAAAATCTCCTGGTGCTGGTGAAGGATACACAAATGAAGGTGAAAAGTGGCAAACCTGAAGCAACACACACACACACACATACACAGCCTTAAAAAAGGAGATTCATTCATTTCCTCAGACTGGTCACATGACCTCAGCAGTGCATTCTTCCCCCCATGTGACTTGCTCCAATATCTCCTTATATGGACGTCATCCAAAGGAACTCTTAAAGGGATGGTTGTCCTGCACTGGGTCTATACTTGGTGTGTGTGCATGTGTGTGTTTGTGCGTGCGCATCTGTGTGCATGTGTGTTTCTACAGCAGGGTAATACCAGTCTGAGAAGCCAATTCCATGATCCGCTCATTAACTCCTCTCTGTGTTGTCCTTAGCTGCTCCATACCTGATGACATATGGACATTTGTGCATGTTTGCAGGTCTGTGTGGTCACTTCCTGCATGCATCTGCAGAAGTGATACATTGTGAAACCTACTTCCTGTCTCCTCTGGTGAGCCAGCTCCCATATATCCTTATTAGGAACACATAGAGCCAGTGAGAATTCCTAGTGTAAGTTTATGAGTCTTTGTCCGGTGCCCTTATTGAGTTAAAACAGCACCCTGACCCACCCACCAAGTCTCTGGTCAACTCATAAGAGGAGCTTTTCACACAGATTTCAAGGTGTGTTATCATAAAACAAATAGGACATCTAAACAAGTATGGCAGGTTACTGTCACACAAGGCATTTCTTTGTTTGGCATATTTGGGTGTGTGCATGGGCAGGTGTGTACCCGCATCTGAAACTGAGGTCCATACCTGAATGATAATTACATAATAGGCCTTGTAGTTGCAATTTGACACCAAATATAGGTATGTTGTGGAATTTGCACACCTGACTATTACATGTCATTGAGACAAGCAAGGTTAATCTGCACCCGCCTCTCACTTAAACATGACTATGCAAGTGATGAGAGATAAGAGATTTATAGCTTCTTGAGTGTTGGCTGTAAACATACCTCAGCTTAGCCACATGTATCCCTGTCACTCTGCTCTGCGTATGTGTGTGTGTGTGTGTGTGTGTGTGTGTGTGTGTGTGTGTGGTGTATGTGAGACGCTGGTATGCCAGGGCTGCCTGATGTGTGGGTCAGGGTGATAACAGTGCTGTCAATGACCCTGAGATTGTAACCACCCCATGTCCTGGCACTAATAACCACGAGTATCTGCCAGGAGTGAGAGATTTAACACAGTCTTTAGTGCATTTCAGTTCTGCTGCATTCCCGCATGTCCATCACTTAAATTGGATGAATCATGGATCTGTTTGTGTTCTGCACAAAGATACTCCTCCAGTGCATAAAGACAGAAGAGATGAGTATATTAATCAAATGTGGTTAAGAGTTTATGTGGCCAGGATATGCAAGCTCCTTCCCAGTGTGGGTGAAGTCAGGGTTTAAAACATAATAGTGTAGACTGGATTACAAATGTGCTCAGAGAAAATAAGAGAGAATACATAAGAGCACGTTTCAATTTTTCATTATCAAACACTATGCTGTGTCTTGCCTCAAGAACTCTGATTTGTTGCCTTCTTGTGTATCACACATGTATACCATCCCCATTGCGATCATAATGATAAATAAAGATATAAAAATGTGTTTTATTGAACCGGCCCCACATTGATCATATTGATAGTGTATGGGGTAGTTTTCCTGTTGCCTGTCCCCGCTGTCTTGTCAGGGCGCAGAATCGTTATCTGCATGCGCCACACCCAGTGGATGCGGCAGAACCAATCACAGCGCGCCGTGCGGAAAGTTCTCCTTTTATGGAAAGGGGCTGCAGCGCGAGCTCTGATAAAACCCTGCAATTTATTGGCCTCGATTGCAGTCAAGTCCGGACACCAAACTCTACCGGAGCGTAGCGCTCAGTCACAGTCCTTATAAACCGAGAACCCTCCCTCACACAGGTAAGACAACCATAGTAGGACAATTTCATTTTCATTTTTATGTTTTTTTATACTCCCTAGATTATTTTCATCAGTATAAATGTACGTAATATGCTGTCAAATTATGTGATGTTTTCTGTGTGACTTGAAGTTGAAGCAGCCGTTTAAAGTGCTAGCTTACATTCGCTCTGTCACGTAGCTGTCAGCCGTACATTTTTTTAGGCACCAGACCGTTACAGGTTACAGTTTTGAGGGTTGCTTCCAGTATCGTTAACGGTGAAGTGTAGATATGTGTTGGCATCCTGTCGTTAAGAATTAACAGATCGTGTGAAATAACCCGGCTACTCCATGTTGTCATCACTTCGCCGGTTTAACAAATCAGACTGCGCTAAATAGCTTGACCTTCTCGCTTACATGTAAGCATCTGCTTTGGCACGGTCCCCCGGTCTGGTGTCTCCGATTTCACACACAGACAGATGATGGCAGATTAGACGGATTCAGTTTAAAAGACTTATCTGAAATTGCAGGTAGGCGTGCAGAAATAATGAAAGGTTGCTGTGAGATCACAGGTATTAGTCGTGCACATAACCTTGTAACTATGACGGTCACGACATAACTATACACCTGATGACTTCCATGACAGGGGATGGAAGTTCATTCATCTCAGCTTTAATTTCAGACGGCTTTCTTGAAGTGTGCGTTAGGGATCTGTGGATGGTTAATTCGGTTATGATGATCCCAGTGAAGGGAGTGGCCGGCTGTCGGTGTCATTTGAGGTTTAACGACACACGGGGCGGCTTCCCGGGCCGGGCCGCCGTCTCTAAGCTGCTCTCACTTTTGCCTTATATGGCCATGGCCAGACCGAGGGAGAAACTGCCTTTGTTTCTCAAGCTCTGGATTTGGGACTGGAACCTGCGCCACTGCGACATCCAGCGTCCAGTCTGTGGAATGACAAGGCTTGGACACGGTTGATGCTTGCCAGATGTAACGCATGACTGTCACAGAGCTTTCTGTTTTAACCATTCTTCCCCTTTTCTTCCCCCCTCCCCCCCCTCCGTCCAGAAAATGGAAGACGAAATTGCCGCCCTCGTTGTTGACAACGGATCCGGTATGTGCAAAGCTGGCTTTGCAGGAGACGATGCTCCACGTGCTGTGTTCCCTTCCATTGTTGGACGTCCCAGGCATCAGGTACAGTTTCTCCATAATACTATTTAAGTCATAAAATATGATCAACCAAGCTTTTTAAAACTATTCAACATTTCTGTTGATTGATTTTAACTTGTTTTCCTGGGTTTTTTTTCCAAGGGTGTGATGGTTGGTATGGGCCAGAAAGACAGCTACGTTGGTGATGAGGCACAGAGCAAAAGGGGAATCCTGACCCTGAAGTACCCCATTGAGCACGGTATTGTCACCAACTGGGACGACATGGAGAAGATCTGGCATCACACTTTCTACAATGAGCTGAGAGTTGCCCCTGAGGAGCACCCAGTCCTGCTCACTGAGGCCCCCCTGAACCCCAAGGCCAACAGGGAAAAGATGACCCAGGTAAGAAGGGCTGACACACTGACATTTCCTCTCAATCAGTAAACCCACTCAGCTCACCTGCAGGGCCCTGCAACAGGAAAATGTATTGCCACTCAGGCTTTTCTTCTGCTCAATCTGTCCATTTCCTCCTGCTCCTTCAATCTCCAGGGTTCCTCTGTCCTGTGCTGATCTTTTCGTCTCTGCGGATGCTTCAGGTCTCTATTTCTCTGCACTGTGATGCATCAGGAATGACTTCTTGCAGCATGGTCACTGCTGTTTTCAAAATAGGCTTGTTTTAGATTCGCTTAAGTAGATGACAAGCATCTAACGACACTGGTGACTGCATGATGCAACAGAGGATGGTAGAGCTGCACTCATCTTGTACAGTCAAAATGACCAAACTAAAAGTATAGGTTCTTGTAATGACTGGTTGGTATGTTGTTTATACTCAAAGCAGAACAGGCCAGTGTGCTGTGCTTCTCTCGATCTGACTGTACTAACCCATACTAGCTGACTTCAGGGTAGGTTGACTCATTGATTCAATGACTCATCTCTCATCTCCTCTCTCCTCCAGATCATGTTTGAGACCTTCAACACCCCTGCCATGTATGTGGCCATCCAGGCTGTGCTGTCCCTGTACGCCTCTGGTCGTACCACTGGTATTGTCATGGACTCTGGTGATGGTGTGACCCACACAGTGCCCATCTATGAAGGCTACGCCCTGCCCCACGCCATCCTCAGGTTGGACCTGGCTGGCAGGGACCTCACAGACTACCTCATGAAGATCCTGACTGAGAGGGGCTACAGCTTCACCACCACAGGTCAGCACACAAACACTGCTAATATTCGAAATCCATGAAATTATTAAAATTGAGGGGGGAGAAAAAAAACTGAAAAAACCAAAGACTTCAAAACCTCTTCTCTTGTCATACAGCTGAGCGTGAGATCGTGCGTGACATCAAGGAGAAGCTGTGTTACGTTGCACTGGACTTCGAGCAGGAAATGGGCACTGCTGCTTCCTCTTCATCCCTGGAGAAGAGCTACGAGCTGCCTGACGGACAGGTCATCACCATTGGAAATGAGAGGTTCCGTTGCCCTGAGGCCCTCTTCCAGCCCTCTTTCCTGGGTAAGTTAATTTAGGAAAACTTTAAGATACATAGAGGGAGATTAATTATCAGGAAGCGTTGCAGTAGCTAAGATGAGATTAGAGTTGTTTTAAATTTGATCAAAGCATATAGAACACAAGCTTTTAACCATTTTACTAAATACCCTCTTCTTAACAGGTATGGAGTCCTGCGGTATCCATGAAACTACCTTCAACAGCATCATGAAGTGTGATGTGGACATCCGTAAGGACCTGTACGCCAACACTGTGCTGTCCGGAGGTACCACCATGTACCCTGGCATCGCTGACCGTATGCAGAAGGAAATCACTGCCCTGGCACCCACCACCATGAAGATCAAGGTAAAACCCATTTGCATCACTCAGGCTCGCATCCTCCCTGAGGAAAGGATGCCAGAAATGTTCCAGAAAGCTCTTTACCACTACTGCCGCTCAGTGGACAAACATGGTTAATGCAGTGTTCTGTCCACATTTACCTGTAGACTTAAATACTTGAAAGATGCAGGTGCATTTGCCAACAGATGTGGACTGCCTCCAATATTTAACACCTTTTCACCTTGCTCCCTGCAGATCATTGCTCCTCCAGAGAGGAAGTACTCTGTATGGATCGGAGGCTCCATCCTGGCTTCCCTGTCCACCTTCCAGCAGATGTGGATCAGCAAGCAGGAGTACGACGAGTCCGGCCCCAGCATTGTCCACAGGAAGTGCTTCTAAACAGACTGTCAGTCCCCTCCCCCAAAACACACACTGCTACAAACCCAAACGACTGGCTCTGCATACATGCCTACACCAACACAATGGTGTATGCTGAGTCCACAACACCTCTTCCCATTTTCCCTCATCACTATGGCTATGGCACCATGCCCCCTGATGGGGAGAAACTCTGCAGGAAGTACAGAGCGCGTCCCAGGCGGTGTGAATGTGTGAGGAACATGATGTCCATTGTCGTGTTTGTGTAGGTCATTCCAGATGTGTTTGTTCACCACCTTATTTGCCTCTATGAAGGTTTATTCTCTGGTGGGCCCACTGCCCAACAGACCTGTAGTATTGCTTAATATGTAAATTATGTAATCTGAAACTTGTTTTGTTTTTGTACTTTCAGCCTTAAACGATACTTGGTCCAGTTTGTTTTTGTCATTATGCAAAAGACAAAGCTTCTACCTTGTATGGGGGTGGATGAAGGTTTGTGCATGGGGCCTCAAGCCTCTGGTGTACACAACAACCCAATAAAGCGCACATGTCTGAGAATCCAGTCTGTGTACTTGGTCTGAATTCATCTTAGCTCACAAATATTGAAAGAAGTAATATAAATCTTTGGATGATTAAACTGTATCAACTACATACTTAAATCTTAATGAAAGTTAGGCATGTCGAAGTAGAAAGTACAGTTGAAAAAAATAAAATAATAGAATAATAAAATTACTGAAAATAAAATGGCTGAACTCCATTTAGCTGCTTCAGTTTCAGGGTCCTGGTATTGTAACACTCATGCTTCACTGGGAAACTTTAGCTATCATTAGCTTTTAATCTGTGCTTTTAAGTTAAGTCTGCTATGATAATTATTGTTATCATTATCTTTATTAGCACATGCTCTCTCAACAAAACATGATCAAACTAAATTAATTCTAAATCAATTCCAGAAATTTCAATGTGTCATTTCCATTGATATTTGAATAGTTTTGCTCCCAGCCTGAAATATTGTCAGTATTGGATCCATCAATCAATATTATTCCATCGGAATTGTTCTTAAAAGAGCAAAAACAAACTTTTTACAGCCACCTGTGAAGTCCACGGGTGAGGGGTGAAAGGTCTGTAAAGACAGTTTGGCTGGACTGTCTATCATTTCACCCTGAAACTTCTCATTATAGTGCCATCATGTGGACAACTACATTAATATGAGACGTAATCTTTAATCAGATATATTAACCAGTATCAATAAGATTGTGGAATGGAGTAGTAACAAGTCATATATGGTTAGATGATTGAAAATGACACATTTCACTAACTTGATTTAATTAAAATTTCACATTTGTTGTAGTTTCATGATTTGAGCCATGTGTACTATTTTTAATTTATTGTAACTTCAGCTAACGAGAAGTTTGTACTGTGTTTTATTTCCCCATAGTAAATATCAATCACAGGTTTTGTGAACATTAGATGAAAGTGAAGCTTCTTCTGTCATCATCCTCAAATGAGGTCATTCTTTTTTTTAATTTTCTATTTGTTATTTTAAAAAGGTTATTTCCTTAAACCGTTTAACTGTACCTCTATATTGGCAAATGTTTACTTTCACAGTGGAATTAACTGCTGGCCAATTAACTTTGATAATAATCATTGAAAAAAACAGACAATAAAAAGAATACAGAAAAAACAACTATAGTATAGAAGTACATTATATACAGAACAGTAGAAAAATAATATTGCCCTGAGAAGGATGGCTCAGTTTCACAATGAAAGATCAGATAACTTGAGTATTTCCATTTTATGCTCCTTTATACTTCTACTCTTTCAAAGGCAAATACTGTACTGTTTACTCTACTACGTTTATCTAACAACTACCGTTACTAGTTGCTTTGAATATCAAGGTTCTGAACACAAAATATGTGCTCAGTTTATAAAGCATGATGCTTTATAGATTAGTTAAACTATCACGAGTGGTTAAAATAATTTAATTTTTGACCAGCTATAACATAAAATGCTACTCACACAGCAATGCATGGAATTCATGCATTACTGTGTATGTAGCATTTTATGTTTAATAATCTATGAATATAATATCACACTCACATTATGCTGCCTAATGAGTACTTTTACTTTTGATACTGCTAGGTCAAAATTTGAATGTAAGACTTTTACCTGCTCCCTATAAGTAAAAGGTCTAAATACTTTTTACACCACTGATAAAAACCATAAATATTCCTCAGCCATGAGAAAACCGTTAATACTGTAATATTGTACTTTTGGGTGACATGAACATGAGCACAACAATTCCTCCATCTCTTTAATGTTGTTTTAACTTATGAATATCAGGGTCTCCCTTTTAAAATTAGTTCTAAATTTTAAGTTTTTTAAGTGCTGCAAATTATGTCTTTTTCTGTCTTTATTCCCTGGTATTCTTTTTGGATTCTGCGTTTTTAAAATGATTTTATGGTATTTTCTATTTATTTGATAGACAGTTTTAACGGATGCGCGGCAGGAAGTATGTCCGTCACTGACAGACTTCCGTCACTGTGCAGCAGCAAACATAATCCGCCCTGTCAACGACTGGGCGTTCAACCGACTGGGCTTCAGTGTAAAGCGGGTTCACCGAAACATGAATCGCTGCCTGGATGAAAATCTGAAATCCTTGTAATCATGAGCGGGACCTGGAGAGGGATTTCACAGGACATGGATCGACAGATTGTACAGGTGGGCTGACAAACCGCGACAACATGTTGATAGTTACGTTACCGGTAACGCAGAGCAAACCAGCTGATGTAGCTAACGTTAACGCTAAGTTCGGGTCGACCAGGCTTCACTCAAATTTCTGTAAACTTTGTCAAGCAAGTTTGGTTAATACGCAGAGACGGTGCGGCAGAATGAAGCCTTATGGTGTCTCTTTATTGTTTCCACTGTTATTCCCAGAAGAACAAAAATAGTAATTTTCTAAATGAGCGGAGAGACAGACAGAAACACTTTAGCTTGTGGTAAAACTGATGTTAATACGTTTATATACTTTGTACATTGTTTTCTAATCAGCTAGTGTGGCGTAGTTATGTATCGCCTCCTGTTAAGAAAATGTACTTTAATATGTGTTTCCACTTATTAATGCTTCAGCTGTAACATTAGTCGATAATGAAGCTGTATGTAGAATAAGAGAGCCGTCGACTACCGTATGTCATTTCATATTGTAAAACCCATATTATCATCATTTCAAATGTTCTCAAAAATCAGTAGAGAAAAGGTACATGCATAAAATTACCAGAAAGGAAAATGCAAAAAATTCTATAAAGATCTAGTAATTCGATAAAGCAGTGCAACTCATTGCACAGCATGGCCGACAGTGGCCTAATTTAACCAGACACATGAAAAGGACCACAGTATAAATGACAAGGCAAAATCTCGTTATATCATCTCAAGGTGTGAATTTCAATACGTCCCTTGATAACAATAACAAAACACCAAGAATTAATAAGAAGAAAAGATTTGTATCATCTTAGCCCTCTTGGTCATTCTTCTCTGTACACAGAGGGTTTAAAAGCACCTAACTGTGCTGCTGCTGTCTGTCCGTCCGTCTGTCTGTCTGTCTGTCTGTCCGTCTGTCCGTCTGTCTCAGGCTGTATGTGATGAGGACACAATGTCTTCTCCCTCGGTGGGAATGTCGGATTTGTCCGATGAGATCCTTCTGTGCATCCTCCGCCATGTTCCGGTGTGCGACCTGGTGCTGAACGTGGCAAACGTCTGCCGAAAGTTACACATACTGTGCCATGATAAGACCCTGCTCTCAAATGTCAGCCTGTCTGAGGAGTATCTGGTAAAAACTTTTTTTAATCATCATTTAAAGATGAAAGATGAGGAAAGATTGTTTCAGTGGAGATTTCTATCACGATTTCTTGTGGAATACTTTGTGGTTGCATTTTAACAGATGGAAATATTGAATGACATTTGTCTTTTTTTTTCCCTCCAGGCTGACGATCTGTTGGTTCGGTACATACTGAAGCAGCTGGCCAGTCACGTGCAGTCTCTAAGCCTGAACGGTTGCTACTGGCTGTCTGGCTCTACTGTGGAGCTTCTTGCTCGCTGCAGAGGAGTGACGCACCTGGATGTCACCGGATGTCACCTCTCTTCCCTGCGTCTCTCCCGTCTCCTCTCCTCCCTCTCTCTGCTCAGATCACTTGCTTTTGATGTGACGGCAGGCTTCAACTCAGCAATGCTCAGTTCAGAGGCGGTGGATTCGCTCAGCCGCCTGTCGGAGCTCAGGCAGACGCTTCTGACACCAAGTTATGGTGTGGTGCCATGTTGCGCCCAACTACGCAAGTAAGAATCTGTGATTACTATGATTTCACAATGAGACCTTTTTCCAGAATCGCCCTGTCTGTCGCATCAGCTGTAGCATGTAAGCAACATGTAGTGTCCATAGAAATTCCAAATTTCCAGAGTAAAGCAAAAAAATGAAGGATTCATTTGCAAGAGTCTACAGTCATGCTCGTGGCTCCATTCGTCACCAAAGTCATTAGGATTTACCCTTTGGGGACCATGAATGTCTGTATGAGATTTCATTGCAGTCCATCCAGTTGTTGAGATAAGTCACCTGCTTGTGCATTGTTTCACAATCAAATCTTGCTGTATGTTCAAACTGTCAAAGATGCAAAATGCTAATTCAGAAAATATCAGTCTTCTCACTTCAAAGCACATGACGGTATAGTGTTTGACGGGTCAGTATAGTAAACCAGAAAACAGCCATCTTAAAGGTCCAGTGAGTAGGATTTAGTGGCATCTAGTGATGAAGATGCAGACTGGCCTCACAGTCCTCGTGATGGCCACTAAAAACGTGTCTGGTTTGTCCCTTCTGGCCTGCACTGGACCTTTAATGCATTTAGCACTTTGTTAACAGTGCACTGATGGCACTTCTCATCTTAGATCTGTGTATTCACGTTCTTGCTGTCAAAGGACACAGAATTGATTTGCTACAGTGTTGAATGTTTGCGTCTGTGCTTCTGTGCATCTCTGCGCTGCAGGCTGATGCTGCAATTTGACATCCCAGATGTGACCAGAGAGGGTGTCGGTGTTTGCTGTCAGTTAATGGTGGGTCAGAGCAGTGTGCCACATTACCAGCAGCTAGAGGAGTTCACAGCCAGACTGGCTCCAGGAGAGGTGAGTGTTTTAGTGTGCATGTACCTGTAATATGTTCTCACATATCTGCAGTATACACTGTGGTACTGAGTAGTTTGTAATTTGTGTATCTGTGTGTTGATGTTTTTAGGTAAACCAGACCTTGCTCCTGCTGTACTTGGCAGTGTTCAGCGTACACGTTCCAAAGCGTCTCAGAGTTTTCCTTGTGTCGATTCCTGGTCCAAACCCTGCTCACTGGCCTGCTGCTTCGTCACTGGCCCAGAGCTTGGGTCAGCGAGGTGACCTGGAGGCCCTGCAGCTCCCTCGGTCGTGGCTGGATTCCTTGTCCCTAAAGCGAGCCCTGGAGGGAAACAGCCCGAAGCACCTCAGCTTCAGCCGCTGCCCGTCGTTGTGGCCACAGATCTTCCAGTCATTGCTGGAGGGAGGAGTCAAAGATGCCACACAGCTGATCAGCCTGAACCTCAGCGGGATCAACCAGGTCCTTTACTCAGAGTGTAGGAGTGTGGAAGATCAGCTGGTCCCTGGCACAATGAGCCGCTTGGCAGTGGGCTGTTCCAGCATCAAACACCTGAACCTGATGCACACGCACTATCATCATGAAAACTCACCTGGACAAGGTGGAGAAACACACCTGTGTGCCAGCTTGGCCAAATTCGGACACCTGCGCTCTCTCACTCTGCCTGCCTGCGCTCTGTCAGATGGCTTAAACACACATCAGATCTCTGCAAATAAAACTTCTCCCTCTGCGTTGTTCCTGGGGTTAAAGAAGACTCCGCGTGTGGGTCTCCAGAATTACAAGCCTGACTCAGAGTCTTCTCTGTCAGGAGACAGCACCTCAGGGCTCACTCAGCTCTTAGCTGGCTGCCCTCTTTTAGAGACCTTAGAGCTCATTGGTCCAGGTTTTGTCTCCGTGCTGCCTCGGCTTGAGCCTTGCAGTCGTGCCAGCGTGGAGCCTCGTGGTATGTGCGCGTGGGCACGGGGAGTCTGTGACGCTCACTTAGCTGCACTTGAGGCTTTGCCACGATTACGTCGCCTGACTCTGGCTGGGCTTCCTGGGGTCCTTAGGGGGACGGGGCTGATACAGATGGCTAGGAAGTGCAAAGACCTTCAGGTGTTATCCCTGGCCAACATTGGATCACTGAAAACCATGAACTACACCCCTGCCTTGCTGGACACACTTAAAGAGTGCACACAGCTACAGGAACTCAGGTTAGGAGATGCCTTTGTGTACCCTTCATTTGCTGTAATACTTAACACTAACCATCAGACAGAAGGTACAGTCATATTATTATTATATGCTCCCTTAGTTAACAGATGTTCCCTCTTTGGAAGACATTTATTATTAATTCAAGTATCTAATTTATTTATTTGAACAAACAATGTCGTCCTGATATTTTTTTCTCAGAGGGTGTTCTGTATCTTACCATTCAATACTTGTAATAACATGAAGAATTCCACCTTTATCTCTCTACTGTTTTTGTTCTTGTTGTAAATCTGATTTAGTAAACCTGTTATGAAAATTTAGAATCAGCAGACTGATTCCGATTATGAGAACTCCCAATTGTGCTAACCATTCATTCAGATTTACCTTGCAGTGTGTAGTGTTTTTGTTTGTCGTTCATGCCTTATATTCACCAGCAAGTATGGGTCCATACACCAGATATTCTGCTTAAATTCCATGGAGTGAGTTCACATCTTTGCCCGGCTTGTTGTTGCCATTTATGGAACACTGTGTGTCTTTGTGTTTAGGTTAGAGCAGCCCTACCTGAATGCCAACGCGTCATTCTTCGAGGCTCTGTCTTCTTGCTCTCGTCTGCAGCGTCTCTGCCTTATATCGCGCAGCGGTACCTTTGACCCTTCGGCCGCAGAAACCTTCATGGAGCAATGCCGCCATGTCATCATGTGCCATGTGTTCATGGGTGGCACCTTAGTGGCTTGTCGCACGCTGCAGAAAGCTCTGCTGGACAGGTCAGTGCTCGTGTGTGAGGACAAGCTGTGCATTGAACACGAAATGCCGAAAGAAATCCCACCTTTTCTTCCCTCTTTCAGATTTTCAGTCGATCGCGCAGCCCTGAGTGTGGTCATCTATCCATTACAGCATGAAGACCTGTCGTCAGTCATCAGAGACATCCCCCTCACACTGCTGGATCGGATAACTTTGTTCCAGAGCCACGTGGCCCAACCGCCGCATTTATCACCATTGTGACATCACCAGAAAGCTTCAGTGTGATTGGTGCTCAACGGCTGAGGTGCTCAGACTGTTTCTCGTTCTGCGGGAAATAAAAATGAGCTTTCTGAGGCTGGTAGGGAGCTTTGTGTAATTGTTCCAGGACATTTCACATTTGGTGCCATCGGGGCCTTAGTTGTGGCTTCTGGGTCGAAAATCATCTCTGTTACGACATTTCTCTGCGACCTTTAAAAAAAAAAAAAAAATGTAAATTAAGGATGTATTTGTTCAGAAACCTTGTACAGAGGACCTGAATCAAATGATGTTGTAATAAACTACATATTCATTATTTTTATTTAATTATTTCCTTGTCCGTGTACCATTTGTCTGTTTGTCAAACTGTCAGTTTTTTCTAATTTATCACAGATACACACTAGTAATCCAATGGTGTTACCAAGCCCTTATCCTGGCTTAAAGAAACCCTGTTATGCTCGCTGGAGAAGAAACTGAGATATTGTGGCCTGTAAACACCTTATCCAGGTTCAGCTCGTTACGAGACAGTAAAACTAAAAACACGATCTATACCCTGGAATGAAAATTAGTGATACTGTTACCGCAGAGGATAAACTGTACTGTTGCTGTCCACCTTAATTACTGCTGATCAAATGAAGCCAAATCCAGCAGTAGACAGACAGCCAAGCACCAAACTAGGCTCATCTGCAAATGTGTGGGAGTCAAACGACAGAAACCTGGATATTATCAGAATAGGAGATGAATAACATGGCTGCGCAATGGTCATTGTAACTGAATGTGTCCTGAATATTAAAACCAAGGTCAGACTCAAAAGTAGGATTCTAATGTTTTGTAGACATACTCACTGCTGACCTTTTAGCCTGTCGGTCAAAAGATGTCTTAACAGTTTAAAAGTGAATGAGGAGACTGAATAATAATGTTTTCAGTTATCTGTGCATTTGTGCCACGTTTATTCTGTTTCCATTGTTCAGTATGATTTGTCTGATAGTCGTTCAAGATATCGTCCAAATACTCTTCTGTTCACCCAATTTCACCCAGGAACAGAGGCAAAAATTACTTTTGTGACCAGGTGAGGGCCCTGTCGTAACGTTAGACTTCCAATCAAGGATGGGACGTATTCAATCAAGCGCACAGGCATAGTAATGTATCACCGATGTAGTCGATCCGAGGTATCCAGAAGAGATTAAGCTTGTTCAATAATTTGTGTAGCTCAGTGATAAACAGTGACATTGTAAAACTCAATTAATGTCGTAAGTAATGCTTTCCCGGCACCAGAGCACCAGAAAGGATGCTATATATTGTGTGTTCGATATCTACTATTCAGGTCTTGTTTAGTTTGGGACGTGAAACATCATGGCAAGCACACCATGCTAGGAGCTACGGGGCTAAGTTACCCTCTAACTATCAACTTAGGTTTGACAACCCGTTAAAAGACGTGTTAATTAGTTTGTAATTTGCTCGACAAAATCGGTAAATATGTTAACGTCCGTCGCTTGTTCGTGTATGCGAAACGGGAGGAAAGTCTCGGTCCCCGTTGCTAAGTTGTCCTTGTTGTCATCTGTTACGAACACAACCAGAACCCTTATTCTGGGGGTACAGAATTCATCACGGTCATCAAAGCTCCTTACACCGACTCCCTGGCAACTGCAAAGGACACTAACCGCCAGATCTGTGCCCCTGTCGTCCTCCTCCAATGTGGGTACGGACCCTCTGGGCTCCCTGTCAGTCCCAGCCGAAAGCGACCCACTGGACCAAGACAACTTCGGCTCGCTCTCCAAAGACATGTCCTCCAGAAGGTTTTTCAGGAAGAGCAGCTCTGACATGCAGGATCTGCGGTACCGAGAGGAGGACGACGAGGAAGAAGACCCGGTGCAACCTCGTCGGAGGCCCGGGAGGAGAAACACGACGTACTGGTACTTCTTACAGTGCAAGAAGCTGATCAAAGAGGGCAAGGTTGGTCCATGCGAGCTGTTTTATCCGTCTTCTTGTGTCTCCCACCTCCCTTTGTGTTTAAACCCCATTTCTCCTCTGACAGCTGCAGGAGGCTTTGGATATGTTCAGCAGAGACATGCTGCAGGGGGAGAGGCTGCAGCCGGAGGAGTACAACTACACGGTCCTGATCGGAGGCTGCGGTCGAGCTGGACAACTCAAGAAGGCCTTCAGACTCTACAATGATGTAAGGATGTTGATGTGCTCCTTCAGCATTGTCATTAGCATGTTATATTATACTCCAGATCTTAAAGTGGTATAAAACGTGTTAATTGACAGCTATTTTGACAATCGATTAAGTAATTTTTCAAGCAAGAGTGTCAAGCATTTGCTGGTTCCAGCTACTTAAATATCAGGATGTGCTGCTTTTCTTTGTCATCAGTGTATAAATGAATAGTCTGCTTTCAGCCTACAATAAGGAGCTTCATATTTACTCCTCAAGTTCAGTAATAATGTGTGTAAATATGTGTTTGTGTCTTGCAGATGAAGAAGCGAGGTCTGGATGCTACAGATGCGACGTACACCGCGTTATTCAATGCCTGCGCCGAGTCGCCATCCAAACAAGCCGGTCTCCAGCAGGCACTGAAGTTGGAGCAAGAACTCCGTCGTAAAAACCACCCCCTCAGCACCATCACATACCACGCCCTTCTCAAGACACACGCCATCACCAACCACCTTCAAGCCTGCATTCACACGCTCAGGGTACGACATGAGTTTGGCTGTGTGGAGGGTTTTGCTGCTGAACTGGGTTATTTATTTATTTATTTATTTATTTATTTATTTATTTATCCGAGTTTGTCTTTGTTTGTAGGAGATGCTGCAGAACGGTCATACTGTGACTCAGGAGACCTTTCACTACCTGCTGATGGGCTGTTTGAAGGACAAAGAAACAGGATTCAGACTGGCTTTACAGGTAGATACACGAGGCAACAAACTGCATCGGTATGAAAGGGCTTTCAGAGCAGAGGCTGTCACACAGGAGAGAAACATGCTGAAATATTTGGTCATCAGTATAGTCTGAATCTTTGATTGGGAGTTTTGAAATTCTAATGATAATATATTGGCCTTTAGTAATGTTTCTTAAACATAAATGACTTGGGCTGTTATTGTCAGCTCTTGTTGTCAATCAAAAACTGTGGTCTTACAGTCCAGAATCCCTCAGTGTGACTTGTTGCTGTGACCTTCGTTTACAATCCAACCACTTAAAACGTATTCAAGCTGACTTTGCAGAATAGGATTTCCATGTTGCACTCTTTTCCTCTGTCTGCAGCCATGTTCACCATCTCCTCCTGCTCCTGATTTTTGGTTCACTGCTTTGGCCAAAACTTAAACTGACAAGCATTTACTTTACACAGCAGCAAAATTGCTAACCAGATATTGTGCACTCAGACACTGATCAGACTCACAAAGTAAAACACACAGTGAACCTGTAATATTGTTATTGTGCAGTCAGTGAGCGCCTTATTTGTTTTTATGGCAGGTTTGGCGCCAGATGCTGAGGTCAGGCCTTCATCCAGACTCAAATAACTATAACCTGCTCTTAAGAACTGCAAGGGATTGTGGGATTGGCGATCCTGCCCTGGCCACTGACCTGCTGCTGAGGCCTGTCGAGACGTACGGGACGGAACGTTTGTCACGCGACAAGTCAGAGTCTGGAAGCAAGGACTTAATAGGCATTGACCTTCTGGAGCGGCAGTTGTTTATCCAACCTGATCCAGTCAGTGACGGTCAGCAGGACGACCGAGACCGTGAGGAGTCCTACAGCAGACAAGACTCGACCAATTTGATACCAGTTAGTCAAACTGTCTCGCTGCCTGTTGACTTAGCAGGTGATTGTACAGCCCCTAACCTACTGGACCTTTTTGAGGGTAAGAGGGGGGGTGTGATCTCCCTCGGCACTGTGGATGGAGCATCAGATAGGATCGCCCTCATCGGAGGAGCTACAGGTTTCCTGGAGAAGATGGAAGCCAGCAGACTCAGTCCAGACCTCAAAACTCTGACCCTGCTGGCCGACATGATGGAGCCGGGCTACCAGTCTCTGCAGGTGCTGCTGAAGGTCGCCAGACAGCATAAAGTGAAGCTGGACGTCGCCTTCTTTAACTCTGCGATTCGCAGAGCAGCCAAAGCTGGTGACCAAGAGGGCGCAAAGGTACACACACACACACACACACACACACACACTCACACATTCAAACTTACAAGTTTGTTCTTTTTTTTTTCTGCCATTATTCCCTTCAGTAGTATCTAGCCCTACAGATGGTTTTAGTTGTATGTGACCAGGTTTCTGCCTCCACCCTAATACATGAGGCAGTGTCCCTGCTGCTCTCATTAACCTATGAAACCATGCTGTGAACACATGCTGTGTTTTTATTAGAAATACTTTCCTCCAAAGAAGTAGTGCCTATGAAACCTGGGTGTCTACCTGCAACAATGAGGGACACTGGAAAGATATGTTTCTGTTTATTTTTTTCTATTTTGTTATATTTTATTTTACAATGATGTGAAAACCAGAGACCAAATGTTTTTCCTCTTTCCAGGCTGTGTGGAGTGTGATGCGACAGCGCAACGTAAACGTGAATGTGCAGACGTTCGGATGCCTCGCGTTAGGCTGTGAGCGACAGAACGATGGTCTGCAGCTGCTGAAAGACATGGAGGTGAGAAAATACGCATCCTAAAAGACAGAATAGATGTTAAATTTAGAATGTGCGTTGTATTTGTGTGATCGAGGCCAGAAAATCTTTTTAGATTCTGTCACAGCTGCTTTTTCTAATTTCTGCTTGTTTTACGTTGATGTGAATTAATGCCCCTTTTACACCAAAATTAATGGTGAACAGAAACATTGAACAGATTTAGGAAATACTTCTCTAGTATCAGCAGTAATTGTGTGAAGAGTAGTAGTAGTAGAGTACTAATATCATAGTTTTTCTTTATCTTTCTGCAGGAGGCGGGACTTAAGCCAAACGTCCACGTGTTCTCTGCTCTAATTGGCCGAGCATCTCGAAGACTGGATTACGCCTACCTTACAGCAATGCTGAAAAGCATGAGGAGCATGGAGGTGTGGCCTAATGAGGTCATCATCAAACAGCTGGAGTTTGCCTCGCAGTATCCTCCCAGCTATAACCAGGTGAGCATCCGTACAGAACGTGAGGGCACAAGAGTTTCACCTGGTGTCAAGCAACCAGTCAGTACAAACCCACTCACGCCCTTATCTTTTCTCCCTTCCATTAATTACAGTACAAGTCCAGAAACAACTACCTGGTCCAAATCGATGGTTTCCGTGGTTACTACCAGCAGTGGCTGAGAGACATGCCTGCTCAGAGTGCTGAGGATGAGAAGGCAGAGCTGCAGTCGAAGACGAGCTCTGCAGCGCTGAAAGCAGAAGCTGCAGATGCAGTGACAGAGGTCCAAAGGAACCAGAGAGCAGAAAGGAGATTTAATTCTCGTAAGAAGGACAAGAAGAGCAGTGCTGCTCTGTAACGGCACTCCTGAAAACATCTGTTTGTCTACTTGATCCTCTGTTGGCCTGTTTGCATTCAGTTGTGTAACACTGGATGGACTTTGGGTCAGAGTCACGGCTTGTGGACCCTCTGTTAGTTAACTTATTGCAAATTTGTTTTTCTTGAAAGATCAATGTCATTGTAATTTATATTTCAATGGAAATAAAATCTAAGTTTCAGTACATGATCCTCGTTCCTCTACCGTCTTTGTTACATTTGGAAGACTTTTGTGAGTGCAACAGAACAGGAAATTATTAAAAATTGTAGATAAAATTCTGAATCTATTCAGAAATAAAATGTTTTGTATGATAACTAGAGGAGATGATTGAAAATAGATGTGTGTAATGAGGAAGGAAATAAGGCAGTGAGAGGTTACAGATGGATCAGGTATGTATATGATGATATGTATATGTTTATTGATGGGCATTAGCTGGTGTTACATTTTCAATTGAAAAATCAAATGACTTAGTTGTGTAGAAGGAAATTCAATTAAGAGCTACTAAAAAGCTAATGTCAAAAGTTTAAGAGATCCATTTACCTCAAGAGGACAACGACAGCACAATAATAAGTAAAACCTGTTCATGCATTTCCTTGAGAGAACCTTATGTGATACATACAATCAAATAAAAAAGAAGATTTTTATGAAATAGTTAATGCTATTCCACACTCTAGCATAGTAGATGGCTTTAAAAAGAAAAAAAATGTTGTTTGTGTATCTTGTCATGTCTTATGTGTGTCCTCCTGTTAATCACTTGTAATGAGAAGATGAGAAATAGCCTCTTAATCAAGCTGAGGAAAGAAACGCTGCTCCTCACTGCCCTCCAGTAGGTGGCGGTAATACCTAGTGAATTTAAACGCCACCAATAAAGCCAGCAAAGAAGAAAAGTAGACGTCACATCCGGTGATGGTGACGTCTGAGCACGGCGCGCAGAGAAGAGCTTGTTTAAACGGCATCAAAGGTAAGATTGTTCTGTCGCTCTCAAAAGTAAAACAGCTATTAAAATATATTTAAACGTTTATATTTAAAGTAAAACGGAAAAGAGAGTTGACACCTACTGTTGACATAATTGCCGAATGTGTTTACGCGTAGTTAACTTTGTGTTTCCTGTCTTGAGGAAAGTAATGTTAACTTCTTGAAAGTAAGATAACGTGAAAGTTAGCGAAAGAAAAACGTGGCGAAGACTCGGTCCTAACAAACCAGCCAAAACCTGCGAGCTCTCAGTGTGCAACAAAACATGAAGGGTTTGGTCTCTCTGTTTTTTTGAGCAGGACATTTCTGATGTGTACAACGAACAATGGAGAAATAATCATCCTCAGTGATGACGATGATGATGATGATGACGACTGTGAACCCTCAGTTGTCATTGTGGAGGACGTAAAGAAGAGCGGTAACAGCTGTGTTTACTTTCCACACCAGCCTGTATGTGTCGGTGGATGATGTTATCCACAGCCGCTCTTCCTCTGTGTTTCAGACTGTGCTTTAACTCCCAGCGCTCTGGATGAAGACCTGGTCGTTACCTTCTCCCGCCGCGCTGAGGTGCTGCCTCATGCGCGGTATGACTGTCCCATACACCCTTTCACGTGAGTTGAATGCCACACATCTTGTGAAACACGGATCAATACTTTATGCTCCTCCATTACAGATAATCACCCTCCTTCCCTTCTGTCCTGCTCAGGTCTACATATGGTGTGATCAGCGCTCCTGTGGCCTTTAACCAGCTCATTTGCGATCAGTGCTTCTGCTACATCTGCGACAAGCCGGCTTCTTCAGTATGTGTTGATGTAGTCTGTAAACTGCACACACGGCCACACTGATCTACCTGGAATAATACACACAAACACAAACACATCAAAACTAAATGCATGATGTGTAAACTCTCACAAGCCACTGGAGGAACTGGAAGCATTTCACCGCCTACATTTCTTCTGTCACTTGTCGTCTTTAGAGTTAAGAGAATGTCACTGAACAGCTGGAAGCAGCATTGTTGTAACAGCTGCATTAATGTCGCCCGGTGTGTGTGTGTGTGTCTGTGTGTGTTCAGTGTGCAGTGTGGTGTCACAGCGGCGTGTCCCACTGCAACAGCCACAAGAGGAGCGACTTCTGGAACAAGCTCAGAAACAGCGCGCTGCTCGGAGGCCTGAGGTCTTTCAACCTCACGCTGTCTGAAGTAGATGCTCATCTCCGACATGCAGGTACTCGCTCTTGCACACTCACATTTGGAAATCCTCAGACTGACCCACTTTCTGTTAGACTGTCCTTACATTTGATGTCATTGCCGTTGAATTTGTCGTCCTGTTGTTCAGAGACGATGCTGCAGAGCTTCAAACAAGAGCTCGCTGCACAGTTCTCTTCCTTCCTGAAGGGAAATCTGAACCAGCAAGGCCTCGTCTACGAGTGAGTGATGGAGCAGATCTGTTCATGACGTTGAAAGAACACTGTTAACGCCTTCAGATCATCTTACTCCATTTGTGTGTCAGAAATCTGTGTTCTTGTTTTTCCAATGCATGAAAGTCATTAGGATTCATCCTCATTCATGAATATTTGTACCAAATGTCCATCCAATGTGTTGGACATTATTAACAAATGAAAAGTGACATTTTTGTGTGTCTGTTTGTTTTTGTAGTTACACACCTGTGTACGAGCTTGTGTCCTCGTTCTTGAACAAGGCAGATAAACAGGACGGCAGAGCTGCTGCCATCATGAGACTGGGAGCCGCTGAGGACTTCATTCGACACTGTCAAGCCACAGGGTACACACACACAACTTAGACATGAATCTTGACGTAAACTTGAAATGTTTTTTTTTAAATAACACTATTCAATACCATAATTAAGTAAATGCACATGTGTGATAACCATCAATTTTCTTACCACGGTCGTGAATACTGCTGCAACCCTACGTTTTAGATCAGTGGTCGTCTTCACAGTTAAGAGTCTTCTGTGTATTAACTGTCCTCAGTTGATGTGATTCTCAACAGGACCTTCATCTTGAAGTCTCCCATGGCGAATGCTGCTGAGGCCAAAGTGCTGTTACTACAGAGGTACACACACACAGAATAATAGTCATCATAATGAACTTCATCTGTGTAGCACCTTTCATACAGAAATGCAGCTCAAAGTGCTTTACAAGAAGAGAGTTAGCTTGATGTCCATAGGTAGTGTGGTGTGGAGCCTTTGGACATGATTGACAAAGGTTGCATTCCCAACTTTCTTCTGGCTGTTGCTGGAAACCTCCAGCAAACCAGCAGCAGACAATCGCAGTGTTCTTGAAGTCAAACGGTGTCAGATCTTGTGTGCTGTCAGCAGCTAATTGATTTAGATGTTTACCTTCTTCTTCCCTCCGTGTGTTTGGGGTTTTCCAGGGTTATATCATCCCTGCAGAGACAGATGGTGATGGATAACTTTACCCCCGAGTTCACCCGCAAGCTGCAGGACTTTTACAAGAGATTCTATTTCCCTGCTGAGCTGAGGAGCCTGAGGAACAGGTGTGTGTGTGTGTGTGTGTGTGCGTGTGTGTGTTCGTGTGTGTTCAATTGTGCCTACGAGCCAGAAGTTCATATGAGCTTGTGTGTGTGTTTTCCTTTCTCATCTCCAAGGTTGCATATTAAAGCATTTTTGTGTGTGTGTGTGTGTGTGTGTGTGCGTGTGCGTGTGCGTGTGTGTACGTGTTTAGCCTGTCTGTCCGTCCTTGGCACGATGTCCTGCTGGTGTCTGTGCTGAGGGGACAGAATGTGTCGGGCGTCCGCAAAGACAAAGGCAAGAAGGACGTCCTGATTGAACAGATCTCTGTAGTTCTACTGAGAACAGAAGTACTACAGCAACAGCACAGGTACAAAATGGGTACACACACACTCTTTTACACTTGTGTATGTATAACACACACACACACACACACACAATAAAACCAACCTGGCTGTGCTGTTGCTGTGTGCAGGTACAGAGAATTGTGTCGTTACCTGCGAGTCGTCCAGACTGATGATGCCAAAGTGTGAGTGTTCAGATGATTTAACACCCTGAGCTGACCTCTGTCCTCAAGAATTAAGCAGAACGTCTTTGCCTGAACATCAAAAACATAAAGTTTTGTAAATATTTGCCCAAAAAGGAGGAAAAAAAATCCTCCATTGTTGTTTCATCATTTAAAGCACTTCCTGTGATCAGCCGTGTTTCTGTCGAGGGGAGCTCTTTTATTGGTAATCTACATGTTTGGTTAACAGAGTTTTGTTTCTGTCAGTGAAGAAGTTTTACACTATTTCCAAATCTGAATATGTGCTGCTGAAACCTATGTTAAAATGACTTATGACAAATATTTACACATATACGAAAGCAAAGCACAAGACGGTTCAGGCCCCTGTTTTTAAAGAAGTAATTGTGATGTAAAATAAAATCTCTTAAGCAATAATAATAATAATAATAATAATAATAATGCTTCTGACTGGCGACATCAAATTGTTGACTTGCTGTGTTTGACTTGTTTGCCCAGCAGCCTCCAGCAGGTGCAGGACCTCATCCCTTTCTTCATGTGCATGGAGGGCGACTTTAACTCCGCTCTGAACAGTTTGCTGAGCACAGCGAAAGCCCCCACCTGCCGCTTCACGCCACAACTCTTCCTCTTTTACCTCAGCCTCTTCAAAACAGCAACAGCACCGAAGCTTGTGGTCAGTCAGCCGGAACAGCTCTGCAATCCTGATGCAGCGTGGGAGCCGATTAAAGGTCAGACACGGACAGATGACAGGCTTTCACTTCTAACGCCTCCTGATTTTGCTCTGAGGAGTCCGGCTCTCTCCTCTCCAGGCGCTGTGCCGCTGGGACGTGACGTGCTGGTGAAGTTTGCTCTCAGGGTGCAGAGATGCTGCTCTGCTGTCTACACTGATGTGAGTCTACAGTGATCATCACAGCTGATCAGTTTGTGTGATTCTACTGTGTACACAGCCCAGTGTTCTAAACAGACATGTGTCCAGTGGTGAAATACTTTAAGGTTTTCTCAGGTTTTTGAAGCATTCACTAACCTTGTAAGTGCACAGTGGACGTGGGATCTGCTCAGAGCTGTCCAGACCTGAATGGCCTTTTTTCTAATTCTCTCCATATTTAAAGCACTGTGCTCTATAAACACAGCTTGCTCAGCATGTTCCAGTGTGTGACTGTACGTCTTTGTGATCCAGTCTCAGTGTTGGACCAGTTTACTCACAGTCGTCAACACGCCCTGCGGTTCATCCACTGCTCTGCCAGCACCGAGCCCACAGTTTCTACATGTATGTATTTATTGTTTGTTAACAGCTCTTTTTTTTTAACATCTAATCATCCATTTTTTGTTTGTGGTAGTTGTTTTCATTCGGTATTTCCTGTCTTTCATGTCTGGACTTTAGGAAGCAAAAGATGTTGTGAATCTGATTCTGCTGGACGAGCGCTGGTCAAACATCCAGAGCCTGCGATTCTTTCACGAGGTACAAATGTCCTGAGCTGCACGCCTCAAACCCACTGACGTGACAGTGTGAATACATGCGCGTTTGTGTTTACAGGTGTACCCAGATCAGGCCTTGTTGCTGTTGGTAACAGGAGCTTTAGGTTTAAGAATCCTTGATTCTGCTCTGAGTCCGGCCCTCCCTGTGCTCAACACGTTTAAGGTAATGTCCTGTTCCCTGCCTCCTTAGATGCCACATGTTGTTTGTTTACATTAAGTCTGCAGTCTCCTTATCGCCTCCTGCACTGTGCTGTCTGGAGGAGCCACGGAGCTGACATGAGGATGTAAAGATTTTATTCAGTGAGCTTTCTGTCTCTCAGGAGAATGTGTGGGCTCTCGAGTGGCTGTGGGACAGTTTGTCCTCCAGCGCAGAACGACTCAGCGTATTCCTGCAGGCGACCTCGCAAGAGATGGAAAATACAACAGGTGTGTGTGTGGGCATCTTCATAATGAATCACTGCACTGAACTCTCAGCATCCTTGTCTGGGGCTTGAATAATCAGTTATTAAGTGGTGGAAGGAGCACTCAAGGTTTCTTAATCTTTTAATTAAGTAAAAGTACTAATACTACAATATAAAGTATAAGTAGAATGGAGTTCAGTACAATGTCACCTTTAGCTATGACCTCAGTAATAAACCTAGAATTAAATCTATATGTTTCAGTCTCGTCAACAAAAACAAACCTCATAAATGTAGATTTGATGGCAAAGCTGTCAAACTGAATTGAATTAGGTCGTACAGATGTTCCTAATTAAGTGGCCACTGAGTGTATCTCAAGAGAAGCTGTTTGAGGTGGATTCTTTCTTTCTAAACGACATCCTTTAGTGACCTCTGGTGGCAGCATGTAGGAAGTGGAGGACAAGGATATGCTCATGAAAACACTCCTCTGCTGTGCTGCTAGTGATCAAGAACTCTTCTCTGTCTGTGAATGACGATGAAACTGCTCTCTGTGCTGAGGTACAGCAGCCGTAAAGCACACTGTGTCTTTGTGTCTCTGTCAGATGGAGGTCATTCGTTCCCCTTTCTTCACGCCCTTGTACGCACTCAGTCTTCTGCAGCAGAGAACTGGGACCAGTGAGTCATATTTAATTTATAACTTGCTGCAACAAAAGCACCACAACCCTTTGAGCTGCAGAGGTTCAGATTAGTTTTCCTCTTCGTTCTGGATTGTAAAGTTAGTCAGAGGTTGTGGGTCTGACCTGTTGCCTTGTTTTCCATGACCTCTCCTGATGTGCCGGTGATCAGCACCTACTGTAAGTCGCTCTGTCACACGTGGTGAGTCTTCACTGTGTCTTCATTGTTTCAGGGTTAATTTAACCTTCTGCATCTGTTCCCTTGTGCAGGCAGTCCAGTGGCTGTTAAACTCTGCTCCTCCCTCCCGTCGCAGTGTCAGCTGTAAGTCCCACAGCTATCACCTGATGACCCTTTTTAACAATGGTTTTCACTCTGTCATTAAACACATCATGTGAAACCATGCATTACCCTCCTTTTTAAACAGCCGCAAAACAGATTTTTTGTTAAACATTCACTGTGTGTCTCTCTGACACTAATCCTTAAGTCAAAATAAATGATTATTGGTGATTATGGAGCAGTGGTCCCACACCTGTGTGGTGAGGAAGTGATTGAAATCATTCAAAGGCAACAAAACTGGAAGTACACATCACATTTGTGGCGCTCAGCGGAGTTGTTAAATGACATAAAAGTAAGTTAAATAAGAACATCTCGGTATTGATCCGTCATATTCGGTCATCACATCACAAATGTAAGAAGGCACAGCAGGTTTTTCTCTTGAACTTATTAATGGCTTCATTGATTTGTCAGAGCTGCTGTGTGGATGTGTCATTAGTTTTTTTTTTTTCACCCCTCAGGGCTGATTCTCTCTCACACTAATGGCTCCATTTGCACAAAGGACACCAAACTGTAAGTGTTGTCTCTCAGATGTGCAATAAGTTTATTTGAAACGTTGATATAAAGCCTCCTTTGAGCACCAGCTCACGCAGGTTGATTTTTTTTTTTTTTTATTTGTTGTTGGTCATAGCTGGACCTGAGGCCATGCTGATGTTCCTGGCAGACGCTGAAGACCCAGCCCTCTCTCCTCTCAGGTCGAGTACTGTGAGGAGCTGGATGAGTGACAGGTGAATGTGTGTCGGACACACCGTCACATCAACACACCAGTGAAGAGACTTAAAACACATCCTCTTTATTTGATAACATTATGGAAACACATTATGTTGCTTCATCCTTTCATGACTTCATCAGTGTTTGATCAGCAGGCAGACACAAGTTAAACTCTGCATTGTGGGATCTTTTTTTTATTTAAACTGAAAGGTGTTCATGTTATTTAATGTTACATTTCCTATTAATGTAAATACTGCATATCATTTTCAATAAATATTTGATCACAAAACAATTTGTGGCATTTATGTTACTGTCTGGAAAAGCTTTTGGACGTTCACTTCTATTATAAATCCTCATGAGAAGCAACTATGTAATGTCAGTAAAGACATGAGGAAACTCTGGTTATTTTACTACTTAATGTAGAATCCTAATGTAAAATCTAGCTTTATTTTCAGAGTAAATTGGCTCATATTTGCATCAACAAAGGAACAAAAGTACAGTGTAAAACATTCAGGCTGCTGCTTCGTCACGCTGTCTGTTTTCCGGTTAACGCTTAACCTCTTTCACTGCAGCACAGCCACACATCCAGCTGGGGCCTCTGATTCAGTCAGCTTGACTAAGTCCCTCTGCAGTTTTAATGTAGTTGTGATACTGGAAGCAGACTGAGGGGACACTGAAGTTTGTTTTCAGGGAGCAGTCAGGTTAGACTGACAGGTCCAGTCTCAACCCATTTTAAACTGCAGCTAAACTACTTGAAGGTTAAGTGACAGAACAGACCCGTCACAGTCGAGGCTTTGTAAATAGTTATCAGTCAGTGTAGTTCTGGACCACCAAGATCCACCAACTACAAGCAACAATACTACAGTGGCTTAACAGTAATTTCCTTCTTAAATTATGCAGCATTCATGTGTGGCTCAGTCATCTTAAAATCTGCATGTGAGTCAGTAAAAAGTCTTCATTTTAAAACCATCGTACTTCATAAAAAGTCCAGTACTTCAGCTGCAGAAGCTGCCAGCGGGTGAAAGACTTTGGTGCTCGTGAGGCACTAGTGCATTTGTGTCCAGCAATCCAGAGATACACCAAGGAGTAAAAATCATGCAGACACGCTAAAATTTAACACAGCAGATAAAAACACATAAGCTTGATTCTTACGTCTCAACATGTTCACAGTGTCAGATGATATAACTCTGAATCAGTCAGGATTAAAGAGAAATCAGTGCATTCGGTTGAGGTTATTAGAAGAGACTATCGTCATCACGAGTCAGTTGCTTTTGTCCGTCCAGTGTTTATGCTGCGTATGTATTTCTGTGCAGGTGCAGTGAGCAGTAAGAGAAGCTTAAAACCGGTGGTCCATGTCCTGCGTGGCGCTGTTTGATGAGATCAGACAGGAAATGCATCACCCTCAAATCGTTGTCACTGCTGCAGAATCCGCTCGTGAACAGGAAGTCCTCTTCCCCTGGACGTCGTAAAGCAGGACTAAACGTGTACAGCAGAGCCTGGTTGGCCAGCGCAGTCAGGCAGCTCTCCAGGTGCAGCAGGTAGGTGATGCCTCGGCTGATGGCGGTGTGCGGGTTGGCCAGTCTGCCGATGAGAGAGCCGGAGTACGACGGACACTGCAGCGTCCTCTGGTCCAGGTCTAACAGGGCCAAATAACGACTGTAGCGAGTCAGAGAGTGAAGAATGGTGGCCGAAGAGCTGGAGGACGATCTGGTCAAAAGAAAAAGGAAAAGAGTTGATTGTCTCAAAACATCAGACATTTCTCTGCATTAAGCATTAAAACTGTGCTCTGTTTTGTTCTCCACCACCACCTCCCGAAGGAACGATCTGACTCTTTAGCAGCTAAACGCTAAAGTTCACCAGGCAGTTGCTAATCGCGGTTTGGTGCAGATCAGGTAGCGTACGCTCAGTTTATCAGAGCTTTCACTGCCTGCTGCCGGAAACCATGATGATCAAAGCTCATTTTCTAATGAAACAAATAAGACATAACATCTAAAATAAAGACCAACATGAAAACACAAAGACAGCTGATCAGCAGTTGCTCTTGTGGAGTACCTGTGTATTCCTATCAGTCTCCAGGTGAGCAGGTCGGTCAGTTGAAGCGGCGTGGTTAAACACGGCATCACCGCATTTCCATCAGGACC
The DNA here is from genome assembly GCF_051107435.1 of Chaetodon auriga. Classification (NCBI taxonomy): domain Eukaryota; kingdom Metazoa; phylum Chordata; class Actinopteri; order Chaetodontiformes; family Chaetodontidae; genus Chaetodon; species Chaetodon auriga. The sequence goes on from NC_135077.1 coordinate 16,992,589, forward strand.
AGGAGCGGGCAGGAAGAGACTCAGAGCGTCCACCAGGTTTCTGACCAAAGTCTCGTCACGTCCGATGACAACCAGCGGACGGCCGCTCAGGAGACAAAACACGGCATGCTGGGAGAACGAGTTCTGCTTAAGGAACCTGAGCGCTCTGAGTCCGGCCTTCCTTCTCCTCTTCTGAGCTGAGCGGGCGCTGCTGTGGACAGGCGGCAGGTCCGAGGAGCCGTTGAAGCTGGCGCAGTCGGACGCCTCGTCGACGCTCAGCAGCCTGAGAGGAGCGCAGGGCGGAGACCACGGGTCAACATCGGCCAGGACGACAGGAGGCGCAGAGTTCACGTGAAGGTCAGGCACAGACTGATGGACGTCAGACCACTGAGGCGTCGACTCCACTGCTTCTTCCACTGACAACATTCATAACACATGTTAACGGATGTCTGCTTTATTACAGCCTGCGTTGTTTTCACATGTAAACAGTCTTCAAAATAAGTGAGGATGTGGTCTTAAATCGTGTTTAAATGGACATAAGACATGAATACTGTGGCAGGTGTATTACCTTGCAGTAGTCTGGACGTCTTCTCAGGTTTGTCTTCATGGACTCGATTGATCTTCAACCACTCCTCCTTCATTATGACCTCACCACAAACAGTTATTGGTTTTAAGGACTCGTCTCTGTCAGCCTGACCGTCCTCTTCCAGAACACACCGCTCATTCTCATCTTCATTTACTAACAAAGCTGCGTTCAACATCGTCTCCTCAAATCTGCGCTCTGTCAGTTTCTCTTCCTCGCTGTCGAAGCCGTTGCTCAGCAGCTGATGCTCGGCTTCTTCTTCTGTGATGGCCGTGAGGTCGTCGGGAAGGATGGACTCGGTGGTGCTGAGCACCTCGATGCTGTCCTCGCTGTTGGCTCGTCTGGCGTACGCTCGCACACGCCGGACGCCCACATCCACTGCGGCTCGCCTAGAAGAGGCGTCCGCCATCCCAGCGGGTGTTTCTGTTCGACAGAGCGAGCTGTGAGCTGTGACAGAGGCATGTTTGAGGGCACGTACTCTAATATTCTCACACACATTCTCCCTGAGCCCGATGAGATTTTCTTCAAACTACTAAAGTTTACAATGATGTGAAACACAAAAAGAAAACTTACATCAGAGAAACCATCTGCATATTTGCTTGATTAATTACTTAAATGATCAATCACTGATCAAAACTGTAGTTGGCCACTTTTCTGTCCATCTATTGATTGACAAATTGCGTCACACTTTACTGTCTTTAGCTAACAAATTCTGACAAAAAAGATATTCGATTAAAATGATGAACTTAAGTTTCATACCTCTGCTGTCAGGTCCGCTGACGACATGCTGCGTCCGGTAAGACTTCTCAGTCCCGAGCACTTCAATGCTGTCGCCACTGCTCACGCTTCCTGTCATCTCCAAGGCAACACTGGGGTCGGGGGTCACTGTCCCGGCTTCTCCTGCCTCCAGTTTGATGGGGATCTCCTCCACGCAGGAGCAGAATAACTCCGGGCTCACCGGTTCCGACTGAAGCGCCTCGACGCCGCTCTTATTCCCTGTCGTCCTCTGCGGCTCCGCCTCAGCGCTCTCCCTCTCCTCTTCGTCTCCGTCCTCCGGGCTCCACAGCTCAAACAGGAAGTTGACGAGGGTGAGTCTCCTGGACACCGAATGTATGACGCGAGCAGTTCGCAGTACACTCCTGTCACCACGCAGGCGGCGCTCTGTGTCAGCGAGCTGCTCCTTCATCAGGGACAGGAAGTAGCTGTTGCAAAGCTCCTGCAGAGGCTTCAGATGATGCTCAGACCTGGAGGAGGTGGAGGTGGAGGTGGAGAGGGAGGGACAGGGCTCAGGAGGCAGTAACGCAATGGGATCAGTGAGGGAGTCTGCTGGGTCGTAGGGCAGGAAGTCAGGCTGTTTCATCTTCCTGTTAGGGTAAGATGTGACCTGACGGAGGAGGTCTCTATGATTTAAGATTGATCGCTCCACAGCTTCAAGCTCATCCACTTTTTCTCCAACGTCTGTGAACCCGTTTTCCTTTAGCAGAGTCAACCGCGTGTACCTGAAACAGTCATAGAGAGTTAAGTTTAGTCAGCAGACGAGGGAGGAATCTGCAACCAGGCTGAAAATCGATGTTTCACTGCCCTCTCCAGTTTAGAGTTTCAAGTCTGTTTCACCTCTGATCATATCCAGCATCACTGATGGGTCACAAATGTGCTCTGTTGCATCTAGAAGCACACCGGGCCCCAGAGTACACCTGTATGTCACTACAGCAAGGTGAGAAGTTCAATTTACACTTTCCACCTCATTGCAAGTGTCCAACCTGATCTTGTCACCTGTTTGTATCTACAAGGGCCCATGCAGACGTCCAAAATGTGTGACTGCATGGACTGCATGTGGCATTAACACATGTGGGGTCACAGCTGTGTATACACACAGCCAGTGTAGTAAAACCAGAACTGCATCCACATCTGCATGTGTTTCGGATCATATCAGGGTCTTATTTTAATGGGATCAGTGATGAAAACATTAGTCAACCAGTCAAATGTTGGACTGACTGAAGAATATGCAACCACTATTTTCAAATCAATTGATCAAATTTACCAACTAAAACTGACATTTATCATCACATTGGCTGATATATATTGGTATCAGATGTTTCGCTTAACTTGGCTAATTAGACCTCTGCTAAAGTCACTTCAGGGTTCCATCTTTGCAGTTTGTAGTGTGAGAATTTAGTAAATACTGTGATGAAACAAGTTAGAGTAATAATTTCTACATTTCCAAACAGTGTTTCTATTGGCTGACCAGGTACGTCTGCACAGTCAAAGTTAAACAACAGTGAACTCTGACCTGCATGTCTGCAGGAGGCAGTGAAAGCACCAAAACAGGGAACCGGGACTGTACTAAAGGTCATTTTATCACATTCAAAGCTACTGAGGTTCTGGAATGAAGCTCTGAATGTCTGCTGTCAAACTGTATTTAATGAACATCTATCTTTCCTCAATAGTTTTTGACTGTTGGACTTTACAACACTCAACACGAATTGGATCACACAAATTCTGCCAACAGAATAATGCTAATGACATGTTGTCTAGTGTCGTCTAATCTTTCTCTGCAACCATACAGAAATACTGTGTTTAAACAGAATGAAAATAGCAGTAAAAAAAGCTGCGCAGCATTTAAAAGTTGGTACAGAATTTGAATGTCAGTGTTATGAACAAAGCTTCAAACTGTTCCGTGCAGCCCAACAGGAAACACATGCTAATTCATGTGTTTCCTGTCATATGGGCCTCCACAGAAGTGAAAAAGAGAAAATATTTGTAGGATCGAAGTGTGATGAAAAGATTTCCTTTGTCCTCTTGAGCAACAAACTTTCAGCGTTGCGGTGCTGAATGTTGATGTTTACGTTATGGTTGTTTGCTCAGTCACTCACAAAGGTGAAATGACAGGACACCTTATTTACGTTCAGCTGTCTTATGTGAAACTGCTATGGCTGATTTAACGAGTGTTAGTGGTGTTGCTTGCACAAAATCACTTCCTGCCCTCCATCTGCATTTCGTGCAACAAAAGAGTGACGTGACGTCATGCGCAAACAACCTATGTGTACTAATGTACGTGTACACCCATGTACACGTACATTAGTATTTCATCAAAGCATGTCTTGATCTTACTCGAGCTCTTGTAATTTTCTCTGCAGCTCCATAGAAAAGGCTTGTCTGTTTCCCGTCTTCAGGCTGTCAGAGGCCTGAGAGAAGCACGTCGACAGTTCAGAGAAATTCTCCATCAGCTTCGCCTGGTCTGAGCACACGTACGCCATGCAGAAAGGTCGCACCATGCCCCGAGCCTGCAGGTCATACAGGGTCATGTGGTGAACGTATGCAAACGCATCTTCCGCTGAATCTCCCAGAATCACTTTGGAGTCCTCGCTAAAGTTGAGGCGGGGGCCGGGGGATGTGGGAGGGGCGTGGCCGGGGCCGGACGCCTGGTAGTCCACTGACATGATGCGAACAGAGAAGTGGTTGAGGTCAAATGACCCGATGACTCTGGGGTCGTCCGGTATCGTCAGCACAGGTGTGGGTCCCACCTGTACACAAACAGCAGAGGTTTGAAGAGATGCAATGTGATATAAACGTTCACATTCATTATTTTACATGAAAATATTAGAAAAATTCCTTAGACAATTTTATCACTCAGCAGGGCTCTGGGACCTGACGAGCTAAGATAATCAACTGATTAATCTGACACTCTAGCAGCAGCCTTTTCTAATTTTTCTGTCTTTTCACTGCTTGTGCATTTTTAACAATCAGTATACAGGATGTAGTAGACCTGCACTAACATGTACAGAATACCCTCAGACACTACTGTTGTATATACTACGAGTTTCAGTCCTAGCTTTTAGTTTCAGTTCAGTTTTCTTAATGTTGTTTGTTGTGTGCTTTAGCTGTAACTTGGCTTCTGCAACTCTTACCCATTAGGACTAATAAAGTACTTGATCATCGATCATCATCACTGGTAAGGATGCACTGATGAGACCTTTTCAGGCCCGATATTGTTACCTGGGCTTTGAGTATTGGCTCGTACCAAGCACCTATCTGATACCTGTGTGCCACACTGTGTGATAGAGACTAGAGTTTTTCTTTCATGTTAAGATTGAACAACAAAATGCAACAAATAAATACATAAAAAATGTACTGAATCATTACTTATTAAAATAACTGTATCCGATACCAGATCAGGCCATTGTCTGTGATACAGTCAAGCCAATTGAGTCTGTATCTGACCGATATCAGTGCATCTCTAATCACGGCATTTATCTGCACCTTATGTCCTATAATCTTTATCATGTAGTGTTACACTGTTCGCTTTGTTCACAGGAAAATGTGGGAACTGCACTTGTCGAACTCTGCTTTTTTTTTTTTTTGTTTTTTGCAACTTCACAGCAGATTTGTGTATCTCAGATTTCTTCTCTGAATTCACGGTATTTTTTCTTCTGATGCTTAATGTTTACTCTCCTCTACTGATTTAATCTTTAATTTTGTTTCTCTCTTCTGGTCCTTTTGGTGTCATCTGCTCTGTTTCTGTGTTGCTCTGATTCCCCCCAGAGATCAATAAGGGCTTATCTTAACTTTTTACCATGATGACTCCTAGTTTTTCATTAAATATAATATTTTTTATCCAAACGAAAAGCACACACCTGCTCTGAGAATTCAGCCACCAATATGAAGTCTCTGTGAAACTGGGCCGAGGTAGTCCAGGGGTGGGATGGAGGTAAAAGGGGGACAGACAAGTCTTCAGGTAGAGCCTGAGCGTCCTGGTTCTCCTCTCCTTCCCCAAACCCCTCAGTGCCGGTGAAGGCCAGCAGGTCCGGTGACCCGATCATCTTGAGGCGGTGAGGGGTCAACCCATGGAGGTGGGATCAGCGTCGACCCCGGCGCGCTGACCTTCCAGGCGCAAACGCCCCGGTGCAGCCCGGCCTTCAGTCTCTGAGTCAGCTGTTCACACTGGACGTTAAAAACTTGTTGCGCAGTTTTCTACAGTCATGAAGCGACAGATATTGAAGCTGCACCAAATCAAAACTTCAAGGACTGTCCTACCCGCGTCCTGTGAGCGACAACAGTCACGTAAACAAGCGGCGTTTTCAGGAACAGACATGAGAGAAAACTTAACGGGGAAACGAAAGTTCCCTGCGGGCTGCAGTCACACGGCTGGCGAACACTTGTCCCGGGATTTGTGTTCCCCTTTTCCGGAATGAGTAAGCCAACTTTCAGTCTGAATCATGTGCCTCGCTGTCACGTATTTGCCCGGCAAACTGAGCCCTCTACACCCGTATTTAGACCTGTGACAGACGCCGGTGTCGTGCCAATGCCGCTCATTTCTGTTGCGAAAGTGACGCTTCATGGAAAAGGAGACTGGAGGTCCGGAGTCAAGTTAGACACAACAATCAGGACTTCCGCTCATACCTTTCAAAGTGATTTTTTTTTTTTTTAAACATCCGCTGGAAATACATGCTTTTATGAGACAGCATGCACCACATTAAAGCTAATATAACAGTCTTGCAGTAAATCCTACCTCCATGGGATTTACTGCAAGACTCTGCAATCTAATGTATTAAACCCAACACAATTTCAAAACTTTGTTAGATAAATCCTTTGTTGCAAACTTATATTTGTACATCCAGTGTACAATAGGTGGGGCGACCTCATATTCTAAAGCTCTAAAAGTACAATGTTGTTCTTTCCTTCATAAAAAGTAGCGATATCGATTGGAGTACTCTTAGTACTCTTAATACTCTTAAATGCAGAGAGGTTATCTGCCTCCCAACCAAAAGTCAAAGAAAGTTCCACAGGAGAGGAATTTGATAGCTGGGATAAACCAGTGAAAGCTGTTATACACCAGTGCAAACACTTATCAGCCAGTAAAACTTCTAATATACCAGAGAATCCTCATTAAAAAAAACCCCAATGAAATGTGTTGTAACCAGTAGATCCTGATAGACCACTAAAACCTTGTATCGAAACCTATTATAAACCAGGGAAACTTCTTAGAAATTAATATTTTTAGAGAATCATCCAAAAATTTTATTACAGGTTTTATAATGTCAGAATTCATTACCGAGCTATATTACTGGATTACTTTCAGGAATTTCATTTTGGGAAAATAGTGAAACTTGTGTAAACCAGTAAAACTAATGAGCCAGTACTACTTCAGATTAACTAGTTATATTCTTATAAAGCAGTGAATCCTCTTACAAATCAGTAACACCTTACCAGTAAAACTGCTTGATAAAAACAGTAAAAAGTAAAATATTTACTTCTGAATTATAGTGAGGAAAGAGTATAAAAAAGCAGAAAATGTAAATAAGTAAAGTAAAAGTACCACAAATTTGGACTAGTCCATTACTTGACTAAATGTACATAAATATCTCTGTAACTAATACTAACATTGTAAAACGCAATTTTTCATCATTGTTTACATGCTTTTGAATATTTTCTAAAAAATTTTTATTTCCTCCATGTATGAAAACAATCTGATCACTAGCCGTGAGCTTTGGGGCACTGCGGCACTTGCTGGCAACTGCCAGCTAACGGCTGACAACAAAGCATTGGGCCCAATGATCCAGTGCTATTCATTTTCAGGGCCAGTTGATTCAGCAGGTGAGTTGTTACACACTACTTAATGGATTCCAACTTCCATCATTCGGTTCATTCTTCAGTGCCAGTTCTGCTTACCAAAAGTGGGCCACGATGCGGCTCACATTCCATGCCTAGCTCCAGGCCAGCTCCAGAGCCGGGCATCTTGCCATTTTAAGATTAAGAACAGGTTGAGATCGTTTTAGCCCCAAGACCTCTAATCACGAAACATTGCTTTACCAGATAAAACTGCAAGACTCAGAGTGCCAGCTATCCTGAGGAAAATTTTGAAGGGAACCAACTACCAGATTGCTCGATTAGTCTTTCAGCCCTATCCCCAGGTTGGACAACTGATTTGAACATCAGGACCACTATGGGCCTCCTCTGGCTGCCCTGCCCTAGTGGTTGTGACAGTACATAGGTAAATTCAAAGTAAACCCACAGCACTTAGTGTGGACAGCTTCTGTTGCAGCTGCAGCAGCAAACGTTCCTCAGTTTGAGGAGGTGCCAGCGTATCTCTGAAGGGGTGCTAGAACCACGTCTGCATTTTCCTGTACATAAGTACTATCACAAACATCACACTCCACCTCCCTGACAGTGCCTGAGGGCCAGTGTTGCTGGGATCCCACCTCAGCTGGCAGCACCGGTCCTCACGTTCATTAAGCCAAAGGGATGCAGCCAAGCCCATTCCACTGGCTATAGATTCGCTGGCTGGTTTAAGAGAGTAATATACTTCCACCGCTAACCCCTGCTATATTGAATTTCTTCATTTTGACATTCTCAGTATAGCAAGGCAATTAAATCCCCATGGACTTTCAGGACTCCCAGAATTGTGTGCAAAAGTTAGCATTGTCACTACAGAGCCTGCCACTGAACATCCTGCTTCGCGTCCCTCCAACATGTGGCCCATATCACTCCTTCAAGTGGTGAGTCCTGCACTCTGGCTCCCTCTCTGGAATCAAACACCGTTTGATTCCCCGTTACCCATGGTCACCATGGTAGGCACTGAGAGCATCATCGAAAATTGACAGGGCAGCTATTTCAATTACACGTCCTGGGCAGGATTACTATTGCAACAACACATCATCAGTGGGGTAAAACTAACCTGCTATCCCAAACAGGTTCTCGTAAAATGGCCCATGATATCACTTCTCCTAAGTGATGAGTCCTGCACTCTGGCCCGCTCAAATCAGCCTCGTTGCAATAAGCTTTGTAGGATAGCAGGTAGGAGTGATATCCCTTCATGCACTTGTGCTGAGAAACCCAGCATTTCTCCCTACTCCAAATTCCACTTGTGTGCTTCCTACCTTTTCCATGCCCACACAGCGCTCACACGCACCTGCCCTGTCCTGGTTGGTGAGTCTTGCACCCTGTCCTGAACAGGTTCTCGTAAAACTGCCCATGATATCACTCCTCACAAGTGGTGGGTCCTGCACTCTGGCCCACTCGAATCAGCCTCATTGCAATGAGGTTTCTAGGATGGCAGGTAGGAGTGATATCCATTTCTGCATTTGTGCTGAGAAAGCCAAATTCAACTTGTGCGCTTCCTACCTTTTCCATGCCCACTCAGCACAATATGGAGCCCCCACCACAGGCTTCCACAAGGACTCAATCGATTCAAAAAAATCCTGTATCTGTTATTTTTCGTCACAACCTCCCCAAGTTGGGAGCGCGCCTGCTGCCTTCCTTGGATGTTGTAACTGTTTCTCAGGCGCCCTCTCTGGAATCAAACCCCATTTGATTGGACTTACTAATATGCCAGGCACCAGGCATATCTGTCAGACCATAAGACCATGGCCTAAGACTTGGAGGTGCTGATTCTCATCCCAGCCGCTTCACACTCAGCTGCGAACCACCCCAGCAAGAGCTGGAGGTCGTGGTTCAATGACACCAAGAGGACCACATCATCTGAAAAAAGCAAAGATGAGATCCTCAGGTCATGGAGCCCGACACTTTCCACCACTTGGCTGCATCTAGAAATTAAACCGCTGACAAAGAGCAGCGTTGGCAGAGCCCAACCCTCGCTGGTAACTGATACGACTTACTAGCGGCTACGTGGATCAGACTCACACTCCGTCTGTGCAGGGACAGGGACCCATACTCCAGGAGCGTCCCCCACAGGATTCCCCTGGGAACAAGGTTGTAGGCCTTCACCAGATTCACAAAACATAAGCCAACTTGTTTGGTAAACTCCCACGCTCCCTCCAGCACCCTAGCAAGGGTATAGTGTTGGTCTACCCCAGGGTGAAAACAGCACTGCTCCTCCTCGATCTGCTGTTCAACTATTGATCGGACTCTCTTCTCCAACACACTGGCGTAGACCTTGCCGGGGAGGCTGAGGAGTGTGATCTCTCTGTAGTTGGAACACCACCCCGGTTTGCCACTCCAGTGGCACTGTCCCTGATGTCTACACAATGTTGCAGAGGTGTGTCAGCCAGGACAACCCGACAACATCCAGAGCCTTGAGATACTCAGGGTGGATCTCATCCACCCCCAGGGCTCCACCGCCGCAGAGTTGCTTAACTACCTCAGCGACTTCGGCCCCACAGATTGAATGGCCTTCATCTGGACCCTTCACCAAGGACCAATTTGTCTTTGGAGATCCTACCTGGGGAAAGTTACCAAGGCAAATTTTCAAACAAGAATCTCTTCACCCCCATTTGCATGATAGCTGCTCAGGCTATCAGCTTTGTATGATCATCCTCCGATTCATACAATTGCTTTATCCTCTGCAGTTGGACTGCTGGGATGTGCGCCACCAGCTTTGCCAGACCCAATCCTCTGTCTTTGCAGGTAGCATACAGCAGCCCACCGGCAGTGGACGGGTTAAGGTGCAGCCACCCCTTTACCCAAACATGACTGTCCCTGTCACAATCATTAAGCAACGCATGACTCGTCATGCCATTGTCAGCACTGTACACCAGTCTTGGAAGCGCATATGTTTTGAGTATCTCCAGTTTGTACTATAGTTACATGTGCACTTCCAAAATCTTTGCCGTCAATTCCTTAAGCATCTCCCTCAGAGGGGCTTTCAGGATTTGCTTCCACATGCCCTCTTGTGCTCTCGAGTATTTCACTGACTTCCAAACAGTGGTTGTCCTTAAGCCCAGTCATGTTGCAGAACGAGCAACACAATGGGGCAAATATTCCTTAAAATAAGCTTAAAAATAAGTTCTGTGAACAGAACAGGACATTTTCACTTAGCAAGTGCTAAACAAGTTTTTCAAACAAGTAAAAATAGCTAGCCTCAAAGAACCCAGTTATCTCAACAGTAGTCAGGCCAAACGAGTACTTTTGTCTAGTAACAAAGAAACCGTAACAAGACAGTTCTGTAAATTCTATGATTTACAAAGTCAGATTTCATTACAGAGTCACATTATAGGCTTGCTTTCAATACTTTCAGTTTTGTAAAACTGTGAAATCTCATAAATAATAATGCTTGTATAAACCAGTGAAGACTCATACGCAGCAGTGAAACCTCAACAGTGCAAAACCTCTGAAAATAAGCGAAGTAAACGTACCTCAAATGTGGACGTCAGTACAGCAGTCTACTCAACGTGATCTACTCAACAAACATCTCTGTAATGAACGCTAACATTGTAAAACCTGTCATTTTTGTTGTTGTTAACAGGCGTTCGGCTTTTTGATAACTTTTAAAAAATACTTGTTTCCTTCATAAATGCAGCTGCTCTGACTGAACGGACAAAACCATGTCTCAAGGACACACCAGAGCTCAGACGCTTCGGATGCCGCCTGCGGGAGGCTCTCTGCTCAGGAGCGTCCAGCGACGGTCTGTGCGTCAGCAGGGCGGGCACAGACCACCAGCCGTGAGCTTTGGAGCTCAGCCATGGTGTTCCTCCGTTCCCTCTGGGGGAGTGCGAAAGCTGTGCTCACGGCAGCCACTGAATTCAAAGGCGTTCACCAAACGTCAAACCCACGGAAACATTTGAAGGAAACTTCCTGTGAACTTTACCTAGTGAATCCAGCAAAACCTCAAAGCGGACCCGTTGAAGGAGGGAATCCGTTAACCTCGGACGGAATCCGTTAATACCTCGGAGTGAGACCTTTTATAGCTAGCACCAGCGTTCCAGTCCTTTGAGACGTCACTCAGAAAAGGGCTTTGATCGTCACACATGGCGGATGACGTCACAGTGAGAGAATCACGGCTTATTTGGTTCATTTCCATAGCAACAATTACAACAATATTAAAGTCCTTAACAACAACTAAATAAAAGCAAACAAATCAGTCCAATTTTAACATTGTCTGGTCATTAAAGGACGATTCATATTTTCTTCAATACTCACAATGTTCACATAGTATGATGAGAATATGTCCCTGTAATCAGTCGTTTCTGTACTGGGTCTGAACAGATCCCTTCTTCGTGTGATTCCAGTGGGGACAAAATCCTGAGTCCTCATTCAGAGTCAGAATCTGCTATTATTGATCTATTATGTAGTATCCCCATCATTTATATTTGTTTTAGAAAAGGATCTCCTCTTTGGACAGGACAAATGATTGCAGCAATCAATAACTCTTTCAGTGTACATGTGGGCATGTTGGTGTTGTATTAAGACCTCAAACAACTCCATGCAGAAGTCCATATCACATGTTGTCCATCCATTTCTGCTGTTCAGGCTATCAGCAGATGGTAACTATTATCAGCTGGCTCTACCATTACACAATTTCAGCATTTTGACTCACATTTGCATGAAACCAGTGTTTAAATACGTTTACCATTGGTTCAGTAAGTTTAGTTTCTGATATGATAAGGTTGCACTGTAGCTGTTCATCAGCTGCATGAAAAAGTTTCCCATCTATCACCAGCCTGAGACTGATCTTTGTGACAAGTCATTTTACTTAAAGGTAGGGGAGAAAAAACAAGGGACAACTAAGCGAGAATCTAAACAAACCCTTAAATTCTTTATTTGCAGTTTCAACATTCAATCACAGACAATCAATTTTCTTTCACTCAGCAAGAAACAAATGAAGAAATGTCCACAACATTCATACTGTATGTAAAAGCAAGTGCATTAAAATTATTAGGAAACTTTAGCCGTAATTGAAAAGGGTTAGTTTACCCAAATAAGATTGGCAACAGACTGTTCACTACACATGACGAACAAAATACTGCACACTTTCATCCCCAGTATAATAAAATATACATGTTGAGTTAAATAAATCCAACTCAGACAGACCGAATAGTTTCATAAGTGCACAAAACCTGGTGGATATCAGCAGGTCATTATTTTTCTGCATAGTTGAAATACAGTAACGGATTTTCAGGAAAATGATGCAGAGCGCACGCCATCAATCCAAAGACAGAAAGAATGTGTGCACTGAAGCGATAAACCGCACTCCTCTGCTGCTGTTAATGGATGTAGCGAAGCGTACGTGGCCGTGCAGACCATCACTGACACCCTGTGAAAACTAATGATCACACAAACTTAAATGACTTGGCTGTGTGTGTGGGCAGTTCTGATCAGGCACATACTGAAGCCTCATTTCAGACATCCTGATAAACTCTTCCTCAGCTCCTTTCCTTGGTACGTCTCCTTTCCTTGCACTGATTTATCGGGCTTGATTATCACTTTTTCCTCTGAAGTCTCCCTGTAGCTTCTCCTCCTGCAGCGTAGATGTTCAACCATGGTGCCTGCCAGTTTGTGGAGGAGCTAAACAACGACAGTAGGCAGTGGGAAGAATACATCTTTGCTTGGAACCAAACATCTTGGATGATAACAGATTGCTCCTTAGATCTCGGTGTGTGTCAACGCTTGAGTTGTATGTGCAGACAGTTACATGAGCAGTATTTCAGGCTCTGACACGGCGCAGTAGAGCATGAATCCCATCTGATCCACCTGGTCCTCTGACAAGCCGCTGAGCAGATTGACAGCTGGCTTGAAGTAACTGTGCAACGCCCCTTGTTCTAGGTAGCCAATCAGCTCTACAATACACTGCTGGAATCTCACATCCAGGCTGATCTGGGACCAGTCGCTCTCACTGTCGCTGAGGTGCAGGATGAGATTGGCCAGCGGGGCGGCTTCGAGCGGTCGCAGGGCGGGGTTCAGTCTGCACGCCGCCTTGAGGATTTTAAGTGTCTGTCTGCGGCATCCATCGTCAGCGGTGTCGAGCTGAGCCAGGCGCTGAGTCTCCCACGGGTAGAGAGAGAGGTGCCAGGCATTGACCCAGGGACTGGTGAGCTCGGGCTGGGCGGTCAGAACCACGTCCCCCTCCCTCAGCAGAGGCAGCATGGAGATGAACAGGGGCTGATCACTGATCTGTGGCCCTTCTTGTTCGTTTCCAGGCCTGAGGGATTATATTAGGAGAGACGTCCATTAGAGAGAGCACAAGTTTCAAACACACAAACATCACATAGCTTGTAATAAATCTATGTATTGGGCCACTTGGGTTGCTTATTTACACATCTGGCAGAAAAGGAGTTACATGAACAATCAGCTAGACTTTTACATGCAAGACAGTAGGAAGGCTGTTTCACATCAGGGACTAAATTTAGCAATAGATGAAAGGATAACAGGTAGATCAACGTTATTGTCCTTTCCAAATGAATAGCAGCTTACGACTGACATTTAACCAGGTTTATAACTTTTGGGCGAATCAAATCGACACTTCACATAATTGATGCATCACCAACTGTTAAACAATGGTGTCATCACTTCTTCCTAAACTACAAACTGTAACATTTAACGGTGCAACAGCTGTGGTGTTAACTTATGAAAACCAAGCACTTCATTTATAATTGAATCTCAACATTGAAAACAAGAATAGACACGTACCGAATCTCCAGTCTCAGGTCTGGTCCTCCCAGTACAGGTCTCACGAGACAGTCCATAGTGCTGCTGATGGATGGCCAGTTTATAGTTTCCATGATCGCCTTACTAAACATGTTCACAACAGCTTCTGACGACAGGTAACCACCCACCAGGTACCTGCAGGACACAGGGACAGACTGGTGTCAGTGAATGGCTCAAGTAAGTCTATTAGTGCTGCTGATGAGGTAGTAGCATCACCCTTAACATTCACATCATATTAAAAATACTGATTTGATTCAGTGTTGATCTAAAACTGGTTAAGGTTTTTTTAAAGATTCTCCCTGTGAATGTTTCTACAAAAATGATCTGTGGATCGCTCAAGAATAAAAAGAATCGTTATTTGCAGCCTGACACTTAGTTGTTATTTACTGATTTACACACAAAGATTGTGATGAATACATTTTTATGTTTTATTTCTATCTGGGTGTGTTCACCTGTCCCAGTAGCTGCGTCCTCGAGGAAAATATTCCAGATTGACTCGTCGGACCATCCAGTGCAGCGGGTGTGTGAGCAGTGTTTCCTCTCCTGGGACGAGACGCCACAGAGAGGCCTCCAGCTGCAGAGGCACCAGCAGACATGCATGGTCTGCACTGACCACCTAAACACACACACACACACACACACACACATACAGAAATAAACCCAGGTGGCATTCATCAACATCTGACTGTGTGACATTACTGAGGGGTAGAAAAATTTTGTAGAAGTGTTTTATCAGCAACAAAAACAATACATATTGCGTGTGTGTGTACCTGCAGGTCATCCAGTAGAGAACCTCCGAGGCTCATTTCTCCCAGGGGCATGTCAGGATGACGGCTGTGCAGAAAGGCCTGGATCTCCATGCAGATGTCCAGAGCTAAAGACTGAGCTCTCTGGACCTCGTGTTCAGCCAGTGCCACCCGCGTGTGATAGTACTGCTGCAGGCGCTCCTAAACATATTGCAGACATTTTTCCAATGATGCACAGCATGTGTGGTTTCTGCATTAACTCTTTTATATGAGCAGCAAGAGTATTAAAGCCCAGCCCATGGCAAAGCATGACCCAGGAAGCATCTGAAACTAGACTTCCATGAAGACCATTAGTCCACTGTTCTATGACATGCAAATCCGCAAGAGCAGCCACAAGATATGTCTGGATAAATTTCACATTTTGATGCGAGTAAGATTATAAGCTGCACGATATATCTGCATATCTACATTTCCATAGCCACACCTGAGAAAGCATTGTTTACGAGTGTGGCAATGTTAGAATTGTAGCAGCTCTCCCATGAAACCACAGTCCATGAGTGCTCCATAACGATGCTTTCTGTATGAAGTTTGAGCAGCTACAGTCAGCTGCCCGAGAGTATTACTGGTACCCATGATGGTGGATTGTGATATGGAGTTCTGGTATTTCCACAACTGGCTGTGTTTTCACACTACAGAACTTTACTACCATCTGCTGGAGGTTAAGGTGTATGACATTTATTCTACCAAGGCCAAATATATCTCACAATGTTAAAGACAGTGAAAAATAACTCAAGCATCTGCCCCATGACTCAAATCAGCTCCAATATTTGATGGGTTCTTTCGTAGAAGTTTCAAAATCAGGTCGAATCCTACTGAAAAACAGACGAACAAACAAATCGAAGCAAAAACAGAACCTCCTTGATGCAGGTAACAATGGACACTGGTTCTACTGTCAAGATTGGGCTAATCCTATAAAATGATCCATTCTTACAGAAACAAAGTAATTTAAATGACAAGAAATACACAAGAAAAATACACGACCCAGTATTCATTGAGACAGAAACATTCCAGAGGTGCAGAATAAAAATGTACAATGTGCAGCAATTCAGAAAAGATCAAATTTGCATAAGCTTTCTTTAAATGCAAATTTTGTCGTTTCAAATCCTCTCTTATGTCCAGTCATGCGTTTGCTCCACTAACATTTACTGAACAAATGATTTCATGTAGCAAATACACAACATATTCGCAAACACTACCGCTTATGTGGATGTTCTGCACATTAACTCAAAGCTGTTTCATGCTTGTTTGACTTCTTTTACACAGTCAGTGCACGAGCACACGCAGTGTTTTGATTATGAGGGACTCTTGGGGCTCTGTGCAGCCTAACCAGTGCATAACAATGTGTATCCCCTAAGCACTGTGCTTTACAAAACACGTTACACATGCATAAATGAATGAGCCAACACTGAGCAGAGCTCTTACAGCAGCTGCTTGGACTGAAAACATAATCTAAGCTTTCAACAACTCAGAGGTGAAATGTCAGAGCGTACCTGCAAACTGAGGACGCACAGCTGGAGCCTCTTGGACTTTGGCTCAGGTTTAGTCTGCACCTCCAGAGAGGACAGCTGAGGTTGTTGGCACAGGTCAGCTGATTGAGAAAGAGATTAAAACAGCTGTCAAGTAATAAGGGCTACAATGATGATTTGAATATGATTTATCTTCTGCATATTTGTGATATTATTGTGAGTGTGAGCATTTTTTGGTTGCTGGGATGTAGTCAATACCTTTCTGCTGTTTGGCTGCCTTGGCAACATGTTTCATCACCACTCCCTCTATGCCCTTCTTGATCAGTGTGGGGGAAGCAGAGACCAAACTCAACTCCTCCCAGCTCTCAGCCATCTTCTGCTCCACCTTTTCATCATCGGCTGCACGGCCTGCACGCTCTATGAGCTAAACACAAACACCCAATGTCACAAATGCGGAGCCATGTATGCACTGCATGAATGCTAATGCACTGTCCAAATACAGAGGGCATACACTGCCACAACCTGCAGGTAACAGTGCTGGTAGTAATTGTTTGGAACGGCACAGTAGCTCAGTTACAGTGCAGAAAAAAGGAGAGGAAAAACAAGCAAACAGGCACCATAAACCATTACAATAACACACACACACACACACACACACACACACACACACACACACACAAAATGGAAAAATGCATGAATGTGAGAAGAAGTAGAGAGAATATGTATGACTGCAAAGTTCAGCTCCCCAGCATATCAGGTCTAAAGTACAATGACTGATGTGCCAGTGCAAACAAGTCCAGTCTGAGTTCAGTCCCCTGCATACAGACCATTCAGGTCAGTATACAGGATCTTGTGGCTACAAGAGTTCTGACTGCTGTAGGAAAGAAGCTATTTTTCAATTAACTGTAATTGATTACTTTGGACCTGTAGCACTTTCCACTGTGGTGGGCTGAGCGGGAGGGGTCGCTGGTTATTTTATAGCTGCCTGGTTGAAGGTGCACTTTTCATGCAGTGAGTTTACGCTTCAGATTCACAGAGAACCCACATATACGAAGCACTGGTGTATAACTAACAATCTCAAACACACTCACCCGTTTCACCGCCAACGTAGCAATTCCTAGCACGGCAGCCCCACCAACTCCAAGAACCAGCCGGGCATTAGACAGCAGGAAGTCAATCACCATCGCGATGCCATCCTCTCCTCGCCTCCGACTGCTGTGGAAGTTCATTGCTTCCTTTCTAGTGGTTAGCCTTGGGACGACAGAAGGCAAGAATTCAAGTGGGCAGAAAAGACATAAGACAAGACATGACTATCAGGTGGAGGGAAATGAACCGCACTGAACTGCAGCAGCGTTTTTCATAGCTTTGTTTTTGCTGTGGGAGCGTCATGCCCATCATGGAAACAGTGTTGATTCATTAATAAATACAAATTTGCCCTCATTCATGACTGTTGACAACTTAAGTTTTGAGAGACTGGCCACTGCTGCAGTCTCCCACTGGCCTTAAACACAGCACATCTGCAATCATATTTTAGGCCTTAAACAACCAAGATGAATCTAGTTTTTAAAAAGAGGAAGCTCAGAGAATAATCAGACAAGCATTCAACACAAAGGGAACCATGTCACTGGTTTGTTTCCCGTGGCTGTGCCTGTGTCGGAGGAGTTGTTGATAGGCTTTCTTCACAGGTGACACTCGCCACAGGAGGAAGATCACAGGTGTAATTAATTACATTAACAATGGCTCTTTTCATTGTAGTGTCTCATTAAACAGTTCCAGTGAGCCAAATGGATTGAAGCTATCAATAATGTTATTATTTACACCTGATTTTCCCTCTGTGACATATCAAAATGTCTTCTGTGAGTCGACACATGTGTTACCATGATATAAATATACTTTTAGTCTGTACAAAACTGAGGGTGTGCACTCTTAACAATTTCAACCAAGTGTGTCTCCTTGCCAAAGGCACAGGAGACCAAGAATGGAGTCAAGCTCTATTTATAGACCAAATACATGCCTGAGTCATGCCGGTCAAATGTGACAACCTTCCTGGTCAAGTTACAGCACAACATGTCTGTCGCACGTTCAGCACTGAGGCGACACGTTCAACATGAGATAAGAGTTCACTTTTCTGTGTTACGTCACTTCACCATCAGGCCAAGCAAAGGACTCCTGATGTTGACAGATATTACCCAACACTGGCTGACCTGATTACTGCTGCAAACAAATGGTGCACCTGACAAACACATGGATCACTCAGTCATAATGTTACTAACCAATGCGCTGCTTGTTGTTTCTAACCAGCGCAGTGGTGCTGCACCACACCGCCACTTCCAAAATGACGTTTTGGAGCAATTTTAGCATGAAAAAAATACTCAATATTTTAGTAATACAGTGACAAATGTATAGTATTAGCAGCATCATACATCCGTCAAGTTGTTGCTGTTAACTGAAGGGACCAGCGTCCTCTCTACATGAGACAGTGACGGAGTAATCGTATAAATTAAAGTACTTGTTTTGTTCTGTTTTCTTTTGTTTGTGAGATACTGTAGCCAAAGGTGGCAGCACTGCAATGACGACTTATTACATAATGACACCGCAGAAAAAGAGCACTGACTTCTCCCACAAAGTGACTTTTAAAACTTATCTTGTACAATAATTACATGTCAGCCTTCTGGATGGACTGCTGACATGTTCAGCTTAACACATAGCTGTTCCCTATAATTCACCAGCTGACTATTTCCCCAGTGTACGAATGTGACGTCAGAGATTAGGAACATGATCATAACATAACACGACAAATGCTTATCCTACTAGCCTTCATCACCAATCAGTCGACTACGGTTTGCTATTTTAATGTTGTCAGAATGAAGACCAGCAGCAAACGGCTGCCAATCACAGCTGGACGCTAACGTCAGTTCATAAAGCTAGGTAGCTAGGTTGGTTAGCTTAGTTAGCTAGTTTAGCAGTCGGTGACAGCTAACCTCTCCCCCTCCACTAACGTTAATATACTCACCACTCAGTGCGGAGAGAAATGTAACAGTCCGACTCCACACCATTAGCGTTTCATAAAAAACCTATTTCAACGTTCTACACAACAAAACGTAAAATTACTGTCTATCGTCGACGTACATAGAGTAATTATAGCTCAACCAACTAGCTAACAGCTGTTCGCTTCTCCTTCTTCTTCTTTTTTTTAATTGTAGTTGGTAATCAATGTGAAGGTTCACTAGCGCCCCCAGGAGAAACTCCGGAACACCGACTGACTACATATGAACTAAGAAAGTAATCTGACCACAAGGTTTATTTGGCAACTGTTTTAGTGCTTTTGATCCCATCACACGGTCTTCATCAGCAGACAGAATGTAAGCAGACTTTTGGACAAACTCAAAGAGCTTTTCCAAGATCACGATTGAACTCCGAACCTCCATCTCAGAAACTCTTTTCCAAACACGACAGCATCAATTCTTTCCTTTCTTCAAGTTATGATAGCGCCATAGCTAAAGCCAATTCTATGCGTGCATTTGTTATCAAGGCTTGACCAAATAAAAATTTCCCAAAGGACAGTGAACATGAAGCTATCCTCCTTCCCCTTTACTTATTTTAATTGTTATTAGTTTGTAGTGTTTTGATTTTGCTCCCTTGAAGGAGTCTGTGTTGCCATCGACTGTACAACTGGAAATATTTAAAGGCAGATACATTTTACATCTTTTCTTTATTGAATTATAAATAACTTTCTTGAAATACCAAGGATGCATCATTTACAAACTAAATACAAATTAAGGATTTATTAGAACACAGAAATGTAATTGCAAAGGTCCAAACTTTAATCTCAACTGAAAATCTTCACTTAACTGATGTGATCCTAGAAACTTAAATTAACATAAATCAATAAAGCAGCAGCCCCAGTGCTAGAAACTGTTAGATTTCAGGATGGCAGCCCGTCTCCACTATACCTTCCCTCCTTCTAAATGCTTAATAATGCAAGTAACTACTGCTCCAGGCAGCAGAAGACACACTCCGGCTTGTTGCTCCCTGGCCTGGTGTTTGAACAGCTTGGTTGAGGGACCTCACTTTAATGAATGGCAGACCAACTCTGTGGAGACAATTCCAGCTTTATTTCTTTCAGCCTGCACCTTTGTCGCCAGAAATGTGACCAACCCATGAAACCACCGTGTGTGCCACCACTGTGTCCACAAAGTTAGTGTCCCATTCCTTGAAGGACTCCAGTATTTGCTTCCTTTTTAACTTCAAGTTGAGGAGCTTCAGAAACCCATGAACACAACTCAGCCTGTTTTTAGAAAGTCATTTCTCCTCTGAACCAAGGTTATTTTTGCTCTTGTGTAACTCCAGACTAACCTAGCAGTCAGCTAATAAGTACCACTGCCAAATATGGCTGACTGGGAGCAAGCAATCTGTGCTTACACAGCAAACCGCAAGGACAAATACATCTGGAAATGTACTTCTTCTTGCCTGAATGTTTAGACACCAGTTAAACAGCACATAATAGGCTTGGATTTGCTCAAATTCAGTTCTGACTAACCCACATACCACCCACTTTAAATGAGGAAAAATTAGATTTAATTCAGAACACAACAGCATGGCCTGTCACCACATAAGGTAAAGCAACTCCAGACTGAAACAGGAGTGTAAAACAAGGCCTGAGTTTTTCATCACTCCATAAAGCTTCAGTTCGGTTGATGCACCATATTGTGATCTCCACCACGATGAGCCACACAGCTGAATAAAATCATGACACAGACAGCATGGCTGCACATCTGCCAGTTGTTTCAACTTACACTGCAACAGGGAGGCTGAAGTGAACAAACAGCAAAGGTCTGGCATGGCACAGTACAGGATCAGAAATATCGGTGCGAAAAAACAAAGATTTCTTTCTGCATAAAAGTTCCCCAAATCAAAGACTATACAAATGTATTATACATTTTAACAAGTTAGATTACAGCTCAGGTTTTCTTTTGTACAAGTCCATACATACATCTTTCTTGTAGCTTTTGCAGTCTGTACATCTTGGTTACAAAAAATACATGCCATTTTGAAGTATTTATGGACATAGAAACAAGAATTGGACAGTTAGCATCAAAGCCCAACTGCAGTAACTAAGTCAAGGTCTGCCAGAAACAAATATACACTCAAACTTATCCAGACTCAAATCAAAATGCAGACAATGATTTTTGTGCTCCTTGTGCCTAAAAGTGGAGCAAGAAAATGATGACTGATCAAAGAATGTTACAATATTGAAGTACATAAAAGAGCGGGTATATGTATATGTGTGACAGGGACGTGCTCAGTGGCGTCTCATTTTGACTTTGCGTCCAGAACTCTCCCGGTGTTTGTCAGAGTCTTGACCACGCTTCCAGTAGTTCTCTGAGCTGATGCTGTGACGACGGTGACGGGACACTGACGGATGTCTGTTCTCCTCTTTGTCCATCTCTAGAACTCTCGGCCTGGAGGGGGGGAAACATTGAGGTGCCAAGTCAGATCTGGATCATCATTTATCACTTCCTAACTGGCTGTAACGCTGCTTCATTATTGTGATTTACATGACACCTGCTCAAGAGGAACAGCGTTAGTCTCAGCTACTGTATCCCCTTTGCACAAGTGCGTCTTCAACCCTTTTCAGACATGCAATAAGTAACATCACTGGCTACATCAAGCTGTTAAATTGATGGCTTTTTGTCATTCAGGCTTAGATGACATTTAGATTAAGATTCCTTGCGGCTTCATTGAGTAATGGCACTCACATGATGTTTGGCATCAGAGGGAGCAGAGAATTAAAAATGTTATGATTTTGAAGAAGAAGAAATTTGTCTGTCTGTCTACAGGCAATGTGAGCCTGAGCTCTCGCTTCTTGCAGTGAATCCTGATAAATCATAAGAGTGAATTCTGCTGCCTGTTTTATGAAGTCCACCAGTGCACAGGCATTGAGCAGCAGGATATTAAGTTGGGACTGTACTTCAATTCCTATTAGCTCATATGCTATATTCAAAAAGTTTTGCCGGACAGACATTTATTCATCCATGCAGTACAAATGGAAGCTGATGATAAACAAAGTGTGCTGGTTAGATTATAATGATGGCTGTTTTTTCATTTTTTCTGACCTGGTCTCACCACAAGAGGAAAACAGCTTTTAAAATGATCTGATGTGAGCAGAGCAATTTCCTCAACAACTTAAATGGGCTTTTCCACAATGTTTCATAGTCTATTTTGTTAAATGATGACGTGCATAGGAGGTGATGATTGAAATAAATCCATTATAGGGCAGACAGGGAAACACATTTCTCTCAAAGTACATTTTTAAAAGTCAGTCTGAACACAGCTGAATACCCAAGTGGATCCGAGTCAACTCAACTTCATAATCATCTCATGAGGTGTGTGTTTTTGAGGTGAGACAGAGTGGGCTGTGAATTCCACAAGAAAAAATGAGATGTACTGGTAGCCTTTTTGATCACGACTGCCTGTTAAGCAGCTATGCATCATATTGATGACAGTGTGGGTGCATGTCTCTATTTCCAGGTTTCCCTGAAGGACAATAAGGGTAAAATTACACCTTATAAAAATGTAAAAAAAATCCTCTGACGTTAGTGAACTAGCTCTTCATATCAGGCATCAACTATTCTCAGGCTTGTTTTTCAGATTTATGTAAGCCTGGCAGGTTTTCCACAGGTCTGTTTCGACTGGACCCATGAAGACCTTCCCTGTATCTGTAAGTGTGGAGTTATACCTGTGAGCAGCATCTGGGTCTGCTTTGCGATGAGAACGTTTGGCTTTCAGAGGAGCGGGTCTCTCTGCAGGAGAAGACCTTAAAGGGCTGTCAGAGTCAAGTCGAGGAGCATCAGGTCTGGTCCTGGCAAACAGAGGAGGGTGCATGAGAGGAAACACAGGGATCAGAGCGAGAGTTCATGCGAAATAATTACTCTTTAGATGATAGCATATTGACTCACTTTCTGAGGATGATAACAGCACGCCGCTCCTTTATGTCTTGGGGTCTGATGCAATGGGTGATGTCATCTGCAGCGTAACCACTGAGAAAGAAAAATGCTTTCAGTGACAACTTCAGCCCTGGGCAGCCACACAAAGGCAGCAGTTCAATCAGTGCATGACAGCAAACACAGCCATAATCACCTGAGTACTGTGACACTCCCTCTCCTCACAGGCAAGACAAACACAGGCTCCGACACCCGGATGGGTTTGAACTGGAAGCGGCAGCCGAAGCAGAGCGCGCTGTCGCTGAAGAAGGACACTGAGACGATGGGCCGTGCAAAGATGTGCAGAGGATCTACATGCGACACAATGCAGCCACCCGGCTGGTAATCATTGATGACTGCACTGTTGACAAACCCCTCCGGGATCACTCCACTGGACACCAGACGCTTGATCACCAGCTCGTGCACCCAGCTCGGGATCTCATCCACTTCTCCTTTACGGTACAGCCTCTCCTGGCCCGGTCCACGCTTCTCCAGCTGGGATCCATACGTGTACCCCTCCCCGAAGAAGTACTTGTTGCGGAGCGGTGCTCTGTCCACGGTATGCTCACGGTAGAGTCCAGCCTCTCCTTGGGCAACCACGTCGTCTATCTTCTCCTCGATGAGGGCGCATTCCTCCGGGGTGAAGATTCTCTTCTGCAGGATGCTGCTCCTCACCCGGCGGGCCTCCTGCTCCCGGAGCTCCGCGCTGTCATCACTGTGTTCGTATTCATCGTCGTCGGACTCTCGGAACTTGCGTTTTCTACCTTTTCCGCTGCCATTACTCGTCCCGTCCACGTATTTACTTTTTTCCTCCTCTCTGTGTGGAGTCATGGATTTCAGCTTCTCCCTCAGGTCAGAGTATCCGCTGGCTGCCATGTCAGCCAAAACAGTACGACTGGTGTAGTGCGACGTGAGCTCCTAGCAAACAGATAGCTTTTATCAGCGCTGCATTTCAGCACTATTCTAACTGCATATGGTTAAAGTGAACGGAGCAGATGTCAAAAGGAGTCTCTGACGATGGATAGCGCTAGCTTACGGGACCGCTCACTCTCACTCACAGCGGTGTCCAGCGGACACAGGTAGCTAACATTAGCTAAGTTGCTGGGCCGCTCTGTCTGTGCATCGAAACGGCAGTCTGGTTTAAAACTTGGCACTCTGTAGATGATTTTACTTGGCGCTTACAAACAAGCGGAGCTGTGATAAACGCTGCGTCGACGTTACAACACGTTAGCCAACGGAGAGGCTAACGATAGCTAGCCGAGGTGCATTGCTAGTCAGCTAAGCTAGCCTGGCTTGGTCTGTCCGTTGCCGCCTGGAAATACCGACAACCCACGCAGCGACATTTCACATGTCACCGCTAAATTCCAAATTTTGGTGCTCCGGTGAAGTTCCACTCAGGTTTTAACTCAGGAGTCCAGGAAAAAACATTGTTATATCCGCACAATGCCTGACCACGGTCAGTTTACACAATCGCAACGCGTCTTCAAGAGAAAGGCTGAAAATAAACTCGTGTAACCTGCCCGAGATCCGCGCATGCTCAGTTGTCACCTCCCAGTTTGGGGAGGGACGATCACGTGGGCTGAACGGAAGACACATAAATCCATTTTGGGAGCTTTGAGGGGGCACTTAAGACCACTTCTAATTTTGGCCCACTGACCACTCATTTACTTCCAGAAAGTTCAGTCTGTTCTTTTAAAGGTCTGTGATTTGTCTTCATTATATTGTTATTGGTTGTATAATAATAACTATAATAAGCATTAAAAAAATATCTAAAGTTTTGTGGAGTGAAATAAAAATCTGTGTCTGAATATTTGTGCACAGCTAAGAAAAAAGACATTTGAGTACACAAATTAAGTACTGATGTCTCGAGGACAAAACTGGTGGATAGAAGTAACTCATGTCAATATTATCTACACTATTTTCTGTCCATAACCAACCCAGTAACTGCTGTATTCAGGATCAGGATACATTTTTTTCCATATCTGTACACATAATGTACTACATACCAGTATTCAGATTTAGATGTGACAGGACTTAATCTATTCATTTTGGAAAAAAAGCAAATTAATTTCCTTTATGAGCAAATAATCAATTTTATAGATCAAGTGATTAGTTGTTAAAGTTTGTTCATTTTAATTTTGATGCAGACATATCAAAACATTTAATTGTGCGGTTTCATGCTGATTCGTCTTCATATCAAATACTTGTTTTTATCGTTGTTTAATCATTTCAATCACTTTATTTTGATAAAAGATTCTTTTACAAAACAGGAAAGTTGATGCATTATTATTGACTGAATATAACAAATGTTTACATGAACATCAAGTTTTACAGGAAACAGTATCAATAAAAAAATAAAAAAACATGTTACATATCAGTTATAAAACGTTGCAATGACAAGGCACAGGCCTATGACGCTTCCTCAGGGTTCATTAACAGATTCTGTACAGATAAAACATCTTTCATGTTTAATCAATTAAAGCTACAGTAGTGAGTGCAATTATAAAGGTGTTGACCTGAAAGAAACATGACCTAATGTGAGCTAATTTCACTGTTTCCAAGATGCATCATGTTCAGTTAATGTAGTAAAATAATCACATAAAAGTGAGACTGACTTCAGGGTACAATTATCCATTCACATATCATTTTAATGTGTGTGTGTGACACACAAAATAAACCTGAAGGCAAGAAGAGGTAGGCTATTTATGAGGGTTTTGTCTAATGTATGGGCGTGTGTTCATACAAGAGCGTGCTTACAATGAAGCGTGAGCGTGTGTTATAGCATGGTGATTTCGCTGGGTGGCAGGGTGAGTCTCTTCTCCCGCACAGACATCATGTTTTCCACCTGCATGGCGATGACTCGACACAACTCCAGGCCCTGCGGACAAAGGGACAGCAGCATAACAACTCCACTGAGAACAAACACGTGTGGCCTCTGAAGAGTGTCCTTCTCCCTGTTTGCGTAATACCTGCTCCAGCTGCAGCTGAATGACCCGCTGTGTGTTCACGTCCCCCAGAGTGAGGTCTACGTATGGGTAACTCGTTCCAGCAGTGGGCCTCTGGGTGCGGCTGGACTGAACCTCCACCAGGGGGACCACTGCCATGAGCTCCTGCGTCACAGTGCAAACGTTATGAACCTACTTGACTCTGCTTCTGGGCTCATGTTTCAGTCACGATGAGATGAATCATATGAGTGCTCGATGACACTGAATGTGCGTGTGGTGCCTTACATGTGTATTTTTGTGCAGGAAGTGGAGACCGTGTTGACTGACAGCAACAATGCAGGGGGCGTAGAAGGTGGTGGAGCTGCTGCTGTGGATGTAGAAGAACGAGGAGCCGAACATGGGGAATGCACTGACCAGCCCTGCGCGCACAAAGACATGAAATTTAACAAGAGTGAGCACAGATGGTCACGTTTTTTATTCTTTGAGGAGGCAAACAATCTGGCTTTATCAAAGCAGCACCTCACAGATTTTATACGTCACGATCAGTTTAGTCATCATTAGGAGTCCTAGGAGGTTTGCAGGTTTTAAATATAAAACCTGCATTAAAAACTGGGGGCACAGGGTCTAAATGAACACACGGACAAGTTGCATAATGGGAAATGTAAGAGGTTTGACCTACACCAGAGACTAAAAGTCAAGAAATCTTGGCCTCTGTTGTTTCTGGTTTGGCCGTTCTGTGTTTAATCTGCCTCTTAACATGATGGTAGAGCAACAAAGAAACAGTGGATCTCCTCTTTAAGACACAAACACGTTCTGTATTATGATAACATCCTTTCAAAAGTGCAAATTTACACATTTTCAACAGCATTTCTTGTTGTTAATAGACCACATCTAAATGCATGAGGACCATGTAATGTGTTTGAGAGCTCTAGTACAAATAAATCAGTGGACTTTGAGGTGATTTTTTCTCAACTTAATATCACATCTTATATGGGAATGTGGACAAAAGGATGTGCAGCTTGTCTTGCTTTGGAGAGACGGACTTCTGTTGTTAAAGGGAACAACAAGAACTTTGGCGACAACCTCGTCAAGAACAAGAGCAGGAACAGGATTTATGTAAGTTTTAGAAAGTCACACATCAGAAGGATTTAGAAATTACACACCGCTATTTGTTTCTGTCGTCTGTTTTGGGAAAGGATTTTATTAACGTGCACGTTCTTCATCTTAAAACTCACGTTAAAAGACTATTTTACAGAATTATTGGTAAGAAATCTATGTTTTCATGAGCAGTCACCCGGGATGTCATAAGATTTCTCTTAAATATCTTCTATTAAAAAAAAAAAAAATCTAATACTGGCCAAAAACTGTCCAGTTCAGCCAAAATCACAGTTTTTCCCTGTAGTGCCTCCCTGAAGTGTGAATCTGGATCTTACCCAGAAACTGTGCTCTGGCCTGGTGTGGGTTCAGGGTTTGCACTTGCTGCATGTGCTGCGTCACCATGGTAACCCACTGCTGGGGTGGCTGCTTTTTGAACAGAGGTGTGGCGATGTACTCCGATAATTCATGTCTGGAGGAGAGAAGATGAGAAACGGAGATAAACACAAGCCTGCCTCAGTGATTCCTCAGAATGACTCTACCCAGTGAGCTGCTCTGTTCTGCTGTCGGCTCCGTGTGGGTGGAGGAGACGGCGATAACACCAGTGAGAGCCCGACAGGACGGGAGTTTTTACAGTTGAGAAAAATGAAGGGTCACGCACTTTAAACACAGAAACTATTGACAGCACTGCATTCTGGTCTCTTCAGCAAAGAGTGTCCTCCAGTACAGTTGTTGAGCATCAGTAAATAAACTGAAACTCCAGAAGAACATCCACTGTAGCTTCAGTGCTGCTGTGCATAAACTCTACATGTTGTTTGTATTAAATATATATATAAAAATATACACATTAATGATAAAATACACAACATTTAACAAAAGCCCAGACCCATACATCTGATGTGTATCTCTATCAAATGTGCTGAAACAGAGGCCCTGATGTTTCAGGTGTTACAATCAAACTGGCCTGGTGTTAATACAGAAATAGTAAAGGTCAAATGCATCCTGAAATAAGTATGAATATTTACTTAGCAAACAAAGAGTAGCTTTAAATGTTATTACAAGACTCTGGAGACTGAAGGGAGCCAAAAGAAGACAAATGTTAAAAGCACAGAGAAAATAGTGTTGACTGTATTAAAGCGTGACGGGCTTTGCTGTGTGAATGAAAATCTTTGAGGGAACGGATGAAGCTTGATGGGTGGATGTTTGAACATACATGTGTACATACACAAGCGTGTGTGTGCTTCACATACAGCACTGTACAGTATATTTGAAGCAGCCTATTTTTCTTGTTTCATGAAAATGGTCTCTGTGCTTCTTTGTATTAAGGACACTTTTTTTTCTTTACTCATTCACTACATATATCATCATTTGATCACTGAAACTAGAGGCTGTATTGTCAGACACTCCACCTTGTGGCTGATAACACAGAACATCTCGACTCTTTTTACTGATTGTTTTCTCACATGCTGGGGATGAAGATGACGTCTTTGGCTCGGTGCTGCAATGCCGCCAGTTTGGAGATCTGGTGGAACTGCTGATCGCTTACTTTTCCATGTGGGAGAACATTTAGCAGGCCTTTACGGTAGTCTGGCAGGATCTAAATATACACACAAACACAGTTACACGTTCTCATACTGTACGTAGGTCACACATGCTGAGTGTGTGTGGAACATCACCTGTCGTACCTGGTTGTAGTGCATGGCGACACAGAGCTCGTTGTCAAACTTGAGGGGCTGAGTCCAGATGACTCGTCTGAACCAGAAGCTGTAGTTGGTGTCGACTAACTCGGCCTCTGTCGCAACATCCAGGATGTACTCGTGCTTGTTCAGCGGACGCACATTCTGACCTGGATGCACCCAAACACATATACAGAACAATACAAAACTGCAAAACACACACTTGAATACTTAATATTTTCTATTATGAAGGACTCTTCATCCAGGTCTCAGTATCAGTATCT
The DNA here is from genome assembly GCF_051107435.1 of Chaetodon auriga. Lineage (NCBI taxonomy): Eukaryota > Metazoa > Chordata > Actinopteri > Chaetodontiformes > Chaetodontidae > Chaetodon > Chaetodon auriga. Next base: position 17,021,786 of record NC_135077.1, read on the forward strand.
GACCTTCAAAAATCCAATACAAACTAATGACACAAATACCCCGAAACATCATACTAATATTTGCACAGCCACATATATTTAATGCCAACGAAGGAAAAAATGAGTCCTGTGTGAGTACTTCAAGGGACAAAATCAGTGTTGGAGCTTTCATCTTTGGAAACTTCAGAATCAGAATCAGAATCAGAAAAAGCTTTATTGCCAAGTACGCTTTTACACATACGAGGAATTTTTTCTGGTGAAATTGGTGCATGACACATCTACTAAAATAAGAGCATGAAATATAACAGTTTAAATATATATATACACAAGTCTGAAAAAGTCTTCTTGGAGGATGCGGGCATCGATCCCGCTACCTCTCGCATGCTAAGCGAGCGCTCTACCATTTGAGCTAATCCCCCGATAAAGTTGGAAAAGCAATAAGCACCAAAAACAAAAGCTCCCTCTACATCTTATCAGAAAAACTCAAGGCGAACAAGCAAGTTCCTGTCATGTCATGTTATGACTACCTATTTATTAACTTCTGGGATGTAACTGTTTGACAAGTGATACATCATTTTGTTATGTAAACGCATCTATATACGTTGTAGATACACTGTGCAAATGACAGGTTCATGAACATCCCAGTAGATAAAAAAGAGGAAAAATGCATACTGGATCGTTACTAGCAGAGACTCAGTGTTGTCATAGCAGTATCGGAAATGAAAAAGCGATATCGAGCCATCTCTCATTATTTCGCCCTGACAGCCGTATCAGACTCATGAACATGAGTGACTTTCTCCCACAGCTAGAAACCAGAGAGCAGTCTGATATGTGATCTGTGAGTGGATCTGCTCCACTGACAATGACAGGAAGATTGACTTCATGTGCTAAGACATCATTTAATGTGTGTTTGAGTGTGAGAGATAAAGAAGCAGACATCTGTGAGCACACCTCTATTGGTGACTAAAAATATGGCATATTCCTCTATGGCCTCCAGTCTGTGTAAACCCATCTCATAACACAGCTCCTCAATCACCTCCAGGGCGACCTGAAACACACACGCACACACACACACACGCACATAAAAGTATATAGATCACGACTGTCTCCTCATAGACATCAGAGGTGATGAACTGCCAACAGGAGCTGAACACTTACAGAGCACGTTTTGATTTTCACGTGACGTTCAATGCCTCCAGGAAAGAGAAACAGCTGACGTTTTGAACTACGTCCCGCCTGAGGAAGTGCAAACACACACTACAATGAACATGCTGGTCTATGGCTGATTTTTGTAGTGGTGGAGAGTAACTAAGTACAAATATTTAAGTACAGCTCTTATGTCTTATGCTACTTTACATACAAAATACAGTATCAGTTTAGAAAATATGATTCATTGTTAGAGATTTAACTACACAAAAAATATAAAGTAGTTAGAGGATAAGCATGGTGATATCTTTTAGTTTTCTTATTGTAAACAAGTTCTATGAAGAGGGCAAACCAACAAAGTGTTTATCTGTCATTATCATTCCCTCTTTTTCCACCTGTCTGATGCAACCTCAAGACAACTGCTGCTGAAATTTGTCTATACTTTCATTTTTCAGCTGTTTTCTAAAACTGATGTGTCACTTTGTCAAACAGGGGATATTTTATATGATACTGTTTCAGGCTTCAGTGCCCATATTCATTGTAATGAAGCCAGTGCCGCAATGTGCTTAAATACTTTTTCCACCCCTGCAGATAAATAAAATGAGGCACTGACCATTATAGCCTTCAGCTCCATGCTGTTGGGTGAGACAATGCGACCCCCATACTGAAAGGTCTTCTTCAGGTTCTGCTCACACGCCTTAGCGATGCCTGTTTAAAGAAATCATGAAATGCTGGTGGCTTTGGTAAAGCGTACAGCAGATTTACACTTGGTGTGAGTTTGTGTGTGTGTGTGTGTGTGTGTGTGTGTGTGTTTGTGTGTGTGTGTGTGTGTGTGTGTGTGTTTGTGTGTGTGTGTGTGTGTGTTTTTACCCTGATACTGTGCCCCGGCGCTGCGAGAGGCCTGCTGCAGGTATTTCAGCAGGAAGGGCTTGAGGACCTCAGAGCAGCGGTGGAAAGCAGTCAGGATGTACAGCAGCCTCCAGCCTCGCTGGCAACTATCTCTGTACAACACAAGAGTGCACACACCCACATACACACACACACACTCAGGATTACAAGTTCAGGGGAGAAAGAGGAGTGTAGTGTGTGTTGGTTTGTAGTGTGTACGTTTGTTAATGTGGTAAAGCAGACTTACGGTTTGGAGCTGGTGTTAGCAGTAAGCTGTTTTAGGAGTTGGCAGTAAGCCTCATCCCTCATCAAGGTGAACTCTCCTATGAGCTGAGGGGAGGACACACACATACACACACACACACACACACACACACACACACACACACAGAGATTAGTAAACTATCAGACCAAACGGTAGCCGAAGAAAAAAACTGTGTATTTACCTTGAGAAACATGCTGACCACTTCATGTTCTGTCGATCCTCTTGATGGAGAATCACCCATGAAACGCATCACCGCTGTGCAAATTACACAAACACACACACACACACACACACACACACACACACACACAAACACACACACACAGGTCAATTATAATATTATTGACCTGTAGTTGTTGACCAAAATCTGATATTCAAGATTTAAATTCTTGAATATCAGATTTTGCAGAGAAGTCTGGCACTCAGTTAAAATCTGAGACAAGAACGTGTCGTTTCAAAAGAGGATGAATGGGAGCCCAGATGTAATAAGAGTAATGTAATAAGATGATGTAATTAGAGGAGAGATGAGTGAAGGTGAGAACTTACACAGGAAGAGATCAGTTGCCACTCTGTTCATGGCTGGATCCGTAAACTCTATCAGAGATTCAGTCAGAGTAGTCTGCAAAGGCGAAAATCATCCCAGAAAAGTATAAGACAAACAATTCAATACGTTCAAAAGCGAAACAGAAATATGAGAAGATAAGAGTGCGAAGATGTGTTAAGTTATAACTGGAAGAAAGGCACCTTGGAGAACTTGATCATGTCGGCGGGCTCTCTGGAGTCTTTGTTCTTGCTTTTGCTCTTCAGGGAGTCTCTGAGATGAAATATTCAGCTAATTTACTTAAGTAAAAGCAGCAATACCACACTATAAAAATACTCCGTTACAAGTAAAAGTACTGTATTCAATATTGAATTCAATAAAACAACAAAATATATTTGAATATACTCATATTGGAGCAAAAAGTGCAATAGTAAATGCCCACAGTTACTTGGGCATTTACTCAATGGATTTCATGTGGTCTCTGTGTGAGTTTACTGTTTTTCTGTGTGTTTTTGAGGATTTTCTCATTTCTTTGTCTTACCCTTTCCCTTTGCTTCCCTGTCTGAAGAACTTCTTCGCAAACTCCAACATGTCATATTTACTGTCCAGCAGTGCCCTCTCATCCAGATCTCCATCCTGAAAGCCATCAAGGGAAACCCGCTGAAAATCAAAGACGGACGGTGAAAAACAATGTGACACTCTTGTGACACACTTTGACAGACAGAAAAAGGAAATACTGCATGTAGGTGTGCGTGTGTGTGTGTGTGTGTGTGTGTGTGCGTGTGTGTGTGTGTGTGTGTGTGTGTGTGTCTGTGTGTGTGTCTGTGTCTGTGTCTGTGCACCTCAATTGTTTGATCTATCTCATGTGCAGCCATGGTGGATGCCACGGCGACAGCGATGGCTGATGACACAGCAAACTGTCCCGCTCCTCCTCGAGGCTCTGACTTGCGGTCCAGTGGCAGCGACAGGAAGTCAGGAGCAGCGATTGGACGGACGCACTCGGCCGGGAATGCACCGGAGCGGCTGAACACAGCACCAAACTTCCAACCTGACACACATGCACAGGGGGATTACAGCGTCCAGTCATACAAAAGCAAACACACCTGAGTTCTTTGTGCTTTAACCAGGCCTCACCTCTGCTTTAAGTCCTGATCCCTATCTGCCTTTCCTCTAACAGCAGGTCGGCTTTTCATTGAAACAAGTCAGACCTTATCTGCAGGCTTTTCTCTCTCATTTACAAGACGTAACTCTCCCCTGCAGCTATGCTGATAACCTGGCACTTAATACAGCCTCTGGTCTAATTAGAGATACTATGCACATATTTCTGGCCTGCAGGGTTACCCTAACATTAAGCCAAACCACAGAGAGCCTTGTCCTAACCTTCACCCAATCATGTAGAGCTGCAACAGTTGATTAATTAGTGATAAAAATTCTCTGATTTCAGCTTCTTAAATTTCATTTTTTCTTGTTCTTTACTCCTCTAAGTCAGTAAGCAGAATATTATTTAAACAAAACAAGAAATTTGAAGACGTCATCTAGCGCTGTGGGAAAAACATATTCCACTATTTTCTGATATTTTACAGAAAAAAACAGCTAATCGATTAATCGAGAAAATAATGAAATGATGATTTGTAATGTGAAAGGAGTCACTCGAAGTGGTGAACCAACACAGACTTAGCACCAGACTCTACACTTCCTCTCAACTCTATGAAGGTTTTAGCATCTTTTAGCTCATTGTTTTGGTTTTCTGGACGACAACTTTACTGTTTTGGTTCACTTTCCTCACTTTTATCAACTGTTTACCAAGAAGGAGCTCCAATAAACTCAGTGCTCCCTGTGCAGCAAACAACAGACTGATTAAAGTTAGCGATTACCTGGTGAACACAGTGGAACATTGAGTAGATATTTCCCTCAGGAGTTAGTGGAGACCAAATCAGAGCTCGGGGGATTATTACCAGACACATGATTCAAAATGAATGCTAGGGTATTTGCTAACACATTAGCCATATCAACCGTAAAAGGTAATTGCACTACCGGTATGTATTTATATTTTGGATATTAGGACTACTTGCACTTCTGGTTAGATGCTAAACTGCATTTCGTTGTCTATGTGTTGCACTCTGACGATAACAATAAAGTTGAATCTAATCTAATCTAATGTAATCTAATCCAATAAGGTAATTAGTGGTATTTATAGCTGGTTCTGCTGAATCCAAGTAGGGACCAGCCCCCCCCCCCCCCCCCCCCCCCCCAGTAGGTGGTGAGTCCCCACAACATGACATAAGTATTGACACACACAAGTTGTCCTCTGCATCTTGACTTTTTGAGAAATATTTGATTGAATCACATGTGATATCATTAAAGTTCATATGTTAAGTGTTTTTTTTTTTCTTTTTTTACCCAATTACAGAAGATAACAGATCTGAGCAGCGTGTGTGGTGGAGGATGGATTTAAATTGAGAAAACCTTTGACCATGGTGTGTGTGCTATGTGAGGTTCATTCAATGACAGCTGTTCAGATGTCTGAGTTAAAAGAAAAATAGACACGTCACAGTAAATTGCTAAATTGTTTGGAAGCACACAGTGAATGTGTGGAATGACGTGACCTCTCATCTGTGATCGCGTTTCATCTTTTGTGCCTTAAAGAAATGACATGAATCAATATTTTTCAAATTGCATCGCCATCTTCCATCTGAAAAATAATTTTCTGATACAATATTGTGTTTAAAGAGTGCTGTGGGCGCTGTCAACATCACTGTACCTATTTCTCCTTGGCTTAAGATACCATCACACCTCCAGGGTATACAGACACAGTAAGGTTAGTAAACCGCTCAAAGCTTCCAGTTTGAATTGACCTTGTTCATTTTTGGGCTTCGGCCATGACGCTAACATCTGGTTACCACATGCAAAAAGGTGAACTTCATAGATTTAGTTTCAAATTCAAATGACGGGATTCAATCAACACCCACCAAAGTCAGGAGTGTCTCTTTTCAGCTCCTCCAAAAACACCACCTTCTTCCTCACCACACAGCCGTAGTTGTAACCTGGAGGACAAACACACACAAACACACACGTGCGCTTGGATCACAGTTTCACTCATAAGAAAACAGAATTTCTACTAAATGTACCACAGCGTCTCACCCTTCTCCAGCCCGTCCATGACCTGCAGCCTGATGATGTCACCTTTGTGAAAGTTGAGCATCGCGCGGTCGTCCGTCACAAAGTTTCGCTCTGCAATCACATAATCTGAGTCCTGCAAGGAAGAAACAAATAACTTACTTTCACACTGTTACATGTTGTTTGTATGTGTAGTATTTTAGTATCAACTTGACTCATCCGCTACTGCTTCAGTTATTGATTTCCCATAAAACTGACAGAAAATGTTGCTACATTCAGTATGTGCAGATGAAAGGAGTAAGAGAAACAGCCATCTAAGTAAAATAGCACAACATCAGCTACACTACAGAGATGACTACTGTCCCTGTGTGTGTGTGTGTGTGTGTGTGTGTGTGTGTGTGTGTGTGTGTGTCTGCACCTTTTTGATCTCATTGATGAAGGTGTCTATCAGGTGTTTGACTTGCTGTGCCTTGGCTGAGAACAGGATCAGTTTCTCATTGGTGAGATTGAACTCTAGCATGTTCTCAGAGGGGACGGTCACAAACAGGATGTCTGCATAGCTGGAAAAATACACAACACAAGGGAGAATGACTCTGCAAAGTGACAGATACTGTAAACAGTACAAGCTCCCAACTATCATAAAAAAAACTAAGCTACAGAATTAGTAGAAATGCATACAGTAAATACAAAATCTGAGAATACAAGTACAAATAATGTCTACATGCTAAACCTACAACCCCCATTCCACAAAAGTTGGGACACTGTGTAAAACACAAATAAAACATAATGTGATAATTAGTTAATCCTGAAAACAGCACAAAGACAATATATTTAATGTTTGGCCTCATCAGCTTCATTGATTTTTGTAAATATCTGCTAGTTGTGACAGGAGCAGCTAAAGACTGGGAAAGATGTGGAACGCTCCAAAAACACCTGTTTGGATCATTCCACAGGTAAACAGGTTGATTGGTAACAGGTGATAGTGTCATGTATGAAAGGGGCATCCTGGAAAGGCTCAGTGGATCACAAGCGAGGATGGAGAGAGGTTCATCACTTTGTGAACACATGATTGGATGAAGGAGATTACTACATGAGCTCAGGGACACTTTGTAAAACTGTTGTCAGTAAACACAGCTTTTTTTGGCAAAAGATTGCATTCTGTTTTTATTTATGTTTTACACAGCAAACTAACTTTTTTGGGTTGTCCTACATTTCTGATGAAACATATTGTCATGAAAGCAAAGACAGTGCTTTCTATAATTAATGACACTAAATTCATTTTAAGCTCATAATTGGTCTGTAAAGATATCACAGTAATGTGTGGTTTTACCATAACAGCAGTATTGTTGTCCATACTGTGTTCCTATAGGAATGGGGATTTTTTGACTGATGTTTGACTGCCTATGTTTTAATCTACAGAACAAATCGGCTGATATTACAAACAGAAACACACATCCTGAATTGGAGGTTATTAGCCCTAAAAATGTGGTCAGGCTACACAAACAAATCAATCTTCTCCTGAATAATCCAAAAAATGAGGAGAGGAAAGTCAAGACAATCAAGCACAATTTGGTACATCTGTCTGATTTACAACTCACCTGACAGCGACTTTGAATCACAAAATACACAAAATGTGGAACTCCGAACAAAATAAAAGACATCCTAAAAAAGACAGAGCAAACAGCACATACGTGTAGGGCCGCAGGACTCTGAAGTAGTCTGGAGCTGCAGCGCTGCTTTTTACGGTCTTCAACAGCTTAATACCGCTGTGGGACACTGACAACACCTGCACACCTGTTCCTACACTACCCTACACACACATGCACACACACACATAGAGACACAGACGTTTAAGAAACATGAAAATAACAGACAGTAATTAATATCTTCCGAGGATTTACCATCCTCACCGATGCAGGGAACAGACGGGAGAAGTAGATTTCCCAAGTCTCCCTGGCTGCTGTGACGACTGTCTTCTTCACGTGCTCCTCCACAGGATCCATATTCTGTTCAACCCCATGTTTAGCTGTCATTCACACAAACAGGCACAGGAACTCATGAATGTCAAAGAGATGTGTTTGCATTAGAGCATACGGTCTAAAAAAATGTCTGCAGGAAGAACAGACAGACTACCGAAAAGAGCCTTCATTTTCTGCCTTTCATCCCGGGTGATGCGAACACACGCCTCTGACAGAGTGTCGTTCACTATCTGCAGGAGAGAATCGACGAGACGACAGGAGAGAAGGAAAGAGGAGAGGTGCTGTTAGAAATAATTTAGTTTGATCTGTCTATGATTTTTCTGTCGTCAGGAAAAATATGGAGAACAATTGGTGAGAGGTAAAAAAAAGATGAGTGAGTTTCATTTTTATTATTTCTATTAAATTAATCATTTAATTTAAAAAACTGACTGCCTGGATATTAAACACAATGCATTAATCTGCTCATGTTATATCAATCCATCCTTTCATCCTACATTAATTCAACTATCTCTGAAGTCACTGGTTCCCAATCTGTGGGTCTCGACCACCACTAGGTGTTGCCGAAGCGTCACGGGGGCTCGGGAGGCCGTCAAGATTTTACAGGGTGTGAGAAAACCTTTTGAAAAAATTTACAGCAGACCTATATGTCAGCATTTCATTGACTTCTGTGAGGAAAGCTAAATCAAATTGTTATTTTTAAAGTTTTGATTATTACTTAAGACCTGAAGACAAGACAGATTCACAGAGCCGTCACTCTGTGCTCAACAGCCTCGTCCTGCTTTGGAAAAGTTAAAACAGCAAAAACAACCAAAGGAAAAAAGCTAAAAGAACAATGGCCAACCGTCATGGAGGAGGAAACACTGAAGTTGTCAAAAAAGGCACCTCTGATGCCATGTTCACGGGAAATAATCTGATTAAAATTCACCCAAATCGCTGGTATTACACAAACATCCTGTAGTTACTGCATTTGGGTTTGTGTTTGGGGTAATTGTACATCTTGGTTGAGAGCGACTGACTTATACCTGTTTGAAAATGAGGTCCAGCACCAGAGGATTGTTGAAGCTGTCTTTGGGATAAAAAACCTGTAAAAGAAATAAAAATACTCACAATAGAGTAAACGACAAACATTCTTACAGTGTGTTTTTGAGCGTTTGTGTGTGTGCACACCTCCTTCCTGAGGTACAGTCTCCAGGGAACATTGGTGTAGGTGTAGTGCTCTTCATTCGTGCTCTGATGAAGCTGCGTCTGGATGGTCTCCGTCTCCACAGGAAGCTCTCGAGAAACTGCACCAGACAGGTCACATGACATTTTGGTTTCACCTTTTTTTGATGTCCTTATTTCGTCAAAACTGCGTTCACTGAGCATGTTAATGAGCGATTGCTGCCTTGCTCCTTCACAGCTTTGCTCCACTGTTACTCCCAAGAAAGGAAGCGCATTATAGTCGTCTAATGTTGTTGTAATCTTGTTTACAGAAATGCTTTGAGGTCAAGTACCCAAAAGATGACAGGACAGATGTGCTTTCACAATCTGTATAACACTGGGTCATACGGCGCCTTCTGTGGGAGCGAACATGTCCCTGTTTAACCTTGTCCAGAACATGCTAATTGTTGGTAAAGAGGCTTGATATTTTTGTCAGTGGTGATTTCATCTGAGTGAGTAAATGAACTGAACTGTCACTCTAGTCAGTTCTTCCTCTCTGCTTGAGGGAAAGCTACTCAGTCAGTGGAGTTTTTGGTTAAAATAAAAACCTGCAGTGTTGGCTCTCCTCAGTAAATGGTTGGCAAACCCTGAGCTAGCGGATGCTCAGCCGTAGGTGCGCTGGATCTGCAATACGGAAGCAGTCAGAGATACACAGATTTGGTAGACTGTCAAAGTTTTCATAATAATGATTTGGCAGACAGGCTATTTTTGAGATTTGTGAGATTAATGTAACTAAAATCCAGTGAGTGCACACGATTCCACTGGTGACTGTGGTGGACAGCAGCATCGCCCTTTCACAAGGCGACAGAAGCACTTCCACTTTCCATTAATGGCATATTAAAATAATTTAGTCTATGCAGAACAAATAGACAGCACACTGCATAAACATCTGAGTTAGATGATCACTGGATTAATTCTGATATATTAACAGAATCCTCTCGTTGCTCAGAGCCTGTTTCTTATCTCTAATCTGCATTGGTTGCTATTTGTTTTATAGCGATGCTTGATGGTGAATTCATTAAATAGAATGTCAGCAGTGAAACTGATGTTGTCTTTCACTCAGTAGGCTATCAGTTGTTATTTATTCAGAAAATAATCATTTTCGAGTAGCATAGGGAGAAAGCAGACATGGGTGGATAAAACAGTGCAATTGAGCTTTACGGGTGAAACACAGGTCTCCCTCTATGTACACACTTACTGCTTCATTCAGCAATGGACTTCTCCTGAGTTACTGCCCCAATGATTCTGTATGAGGTGAAGATTATGTTCATAGCTGCTTTAAGAATAATCATGTTGTATTGGGTCCCTGTGCTATTGTGCAAATCACATGCAGCATCCTTCATATCAAAGCAAGGTGTCTGGTTGGCTGTTTGTCCATTAGCAAGCTAACAACAGGTCCAGGTAACAGTAGAAGGTTAGGCAGCTAGAAAGGATGATATTTTGAAATGGTCTTGTCGATATCTTCATGAAGCCAAAAAACACAATGGACAAAACACTGGCAATTTTCACTTAACTCTGCAAAGTGACTTTTGTCTGTATTAGAACATGTTGATGAGTGTATAGAGTGGGTGTGAGTACCTGGAGGAGGTAAGGGGGGAGGACGATCAGGTGCTCTCATCTTCGTGCTCTTGGTGGGTTTAAATCCTGCCTCTTTCATTGCAGACGTCGATGGTGAGGGGGCAACAGGACGTTTGGGCTACACAGACACAACAGTCCTCCACATGACTATCATCTAACATGCATGTCCGTATGTACTGCTTGCATTATGTGACTGTGTATCTTAGCATTTTGCAGGCTTGTGTGTGTGTGTGTGTGTGTGTGTACCTGTGGAGCAGGAGGATTGTCCATCTGGGGTTTGAGGATCTGTAAAGCTTCATCACGAGGGGTTTGCTTCTTCTTAAACTTCCCCTCCGGTCTCCTAAAAACATCCACACAGTTTGCAGGATTTTTCAAGGACATATGTAGTGAAGCACATAATCTGCAGGTTTGTGGCGCGACGTCTCAGTCTGTATCTGTTGATGGTTTGTTGCAGCCCAGGCTTTACAGCATGCACACTTAATTCTGAAGATAGCATCGAGTGCTGTGCTTATTTACGAGCAAAAATCCATCAATTTAAAACTATGATTTCTGTGCTCAATCCTCAGCCCTTATCAGCCAGTCTGTGTGTCTGTGTGTGTGAGACTCACCTCTTGCCAGGTGGCAGCACGTCTGGTGGTGGAGGCGGGGAGTTGTATCTTTTGATGATTTCTTTGAAAATATAAACCATGTAAGAATTATGTAGATCGCACATTGCATTTTCTTTCAGTGTTTCAAATCCGAATGCCGACTAATGTGTCAGCTAGAAATCAAGAAATAAATAACTTAATCGACGACATGATCGATCATCATTCAGTTGTGTATAAACCTGTTCAGTGAATCATAACATCAACATTTTTCAGCTTTTGATTTCAGAAACCTTGGACATCTTGACTGGGGACGATGTGATCTGAAGACCGAGATGAGTACTTCACCACCTCTCCAGCAGGGGGCGGAAGAGGCGTCGCCACTGGAGCTAAAACACACAACAAAACATAAAAATACAGCCATAAGGAATTATGCTCTCTTGTGTAAAGCTCTCTTAAATAAGAGTTTCTTTCTGTTTCTTGCTTGCTCAGTCCCTCTCTCTCTCTTACCAAACTTCCTGACTGGTGTGTCCTTGTTTACAGGGACGCCTGGAGCCTTCCTCCGGGGGAAGCTGTCCTTACCTGACTGAACCTGAAAAAGCCACACAGAGAGGACAGAGAGTTTGCACTACTGGCTTTGCAGACATTTTGTCTCTTGTGATTTGGTTGTATTCAGGACAAAGTCGGGGCAAAGGAAAGGGAAGAAAAAGGACATTGTACTGTATTTTGTGAATGCAGCACATTTCTTTTGTTACAGATTGTAGACAGTGTATTGTTACAGTGTTTTGTATGTTCCTGTGAGATTCAGGAGACAAATTCATTTCATGTTGCACTGAACTGCATTGCAACGTTTTGTCAAAACTGGAAAATCTTCAAGTGGTTCAAATAAAAAATGCTTTAAATTAAGTGTGCCTGCGTCACCGAATCAAAAAATCTTGATTGTGCATCTAAACTACAACATCACACCATGAATCATATGACTGAAAATCATGAAATTAAAAAGGGCAATTACATCACCAGACCAGATGACATCTATCACTGCAGACTGCAGACACTGACGAACCAACTCAACAAAGGAAAAGCTGAACCACACTCAGCAGTGGCTGCCACATCTGCGTCACCCCACAGTCCTGTTTTACGTCTGTCTGAGACTTTTTCTCATCCCACTGGCTGATTTGGAGCTTTTAACTTTGAAACCATTAATTGATGTCTGTGTCACTGGTGCTGAATGTGGTTTTGTTGTCTGACTGTGTTTGCTTTTCTTCATCTTTTCTCAGGTCTCTCTTGATCTTGATCTCAGTGAGACTGCCTGATTAAATAAAGGTTAAACATACACTTGCTTTCCTCAGAGTGATAGACTTTCGTGCGTTTCTTATCCTGGCTCAACCAGCTTTTGGTCATCACTCACTCTTTCCATAAAAGGAAATGGAAAGAATTTTGGAGGAGGAGGAGGAAGCGGAGAAAGGAGTTTACAACAACTAGAACATCTTTCATGAATTAAAAAGTACTAAATCATTATCTAACATGTCATTTTGGACTGTTACCTCACACGTCTCTGAGTTACTGACCTGTTCAACGGTGCCAGCTTTAGGCTGCCTAGGCTCAGTTTGGATGGAGCTCGGCTGAGGGTTGGGGTCAGGGCGGGGGGCCCGAGGCTGAGCTGCAGGCTCAGAGGGAGGCTGGGCCTGAGGGTGTGATGGAGTTTGTTCATGTTGAGCAGTAGGAGGGTAGGGGCTGGGTGGGATGTTTGCTGTAGCGTAGGGAGTGGGACTGAAGTTAGCATAGGGGCTAGGCGGGATGTTAGCGTATGGACTAGGGGGTATGACAGCATAAGGGCTAGCAGGGGCGAACGGGCTGGGAGGGTGGTGGAGCAGAGGGCTCATGGGAGGGCTTGTGATCGGGGAGGTGGGGGGACTTGTCACTGGGCTGCTGACCATGGCCATGGCCTGCATGGTCATCTGCTGGGCCTGAGAATACAAAAGATGATGTATTAATTCCCAAACAAGAGCGCAGTAATCAGTAAACAGATGTAAATCCAGACTTTACCATGATGATGGCCTGCTGGTTCACAATAGTCTGCTGCTGCTGGGCCAAAGCAGTCTGCTGGGCAGCTGGAGGAGAGATGAGGAGTAACACAGTAAACAGGATGGAGGGATCCAAATTATGTTTGAGGATTTTTTTTTCCCTCATGTTTCTCTTCACACTTGATACAAACCAGGTGTTACAGGTGCCACCGCAGCAACGGGAGGCGACATCACGCCTCCCACAGGAAGAACCCTCACAGCTGTGGACACAAACACACATCAAAATTCTGTCAGATTTGAAGTATGTTTGTTTTATTTATGTTTGTGCTAATGATGTATGGAGTTATTCAGGTTCTGGCAGTGTGTGAGTGTCTATGACTCTGTCTGAATGAGTCCATATCGACTACATAGCACTGGAATTAAGTGGAAAATGTATGGTATGTAGAAGACCCTCAAAGATTCACAGAGTGGAACAAAAAAGTAGTCCCTAGCAGGTACAGTACTGTCTGCAAACAATCCCACAGCATAGAGTGTTGGATTTTGTTGATGGAAATATCAAAGGAGTGCAACACCTGACAGCTATAAAACAAAATGATGTGATTTACTATATTCACTAAGCAGTAAACTATCGAGTGTTGATTAAACAGTAAATAGCAAAAAAGTGAACAAGGGAGGGATTTTTGACTGACCTCCAGGTGGAAGTGGGGGGCCGGTTGACTGACCCTCCCGTTTCCCCCCTCCTCCAACTCCCCCAGCCCCCTTCATCCTGCTGGACAGCCCTGCAGCTGATTCTATTTCCTGTGAGGACAGACAGACGGACTTTAGAAGAGAATATCACTTTGAACATCAACGCATATGAAAACACAAAGGCAGTTAAAGTGATTCTCAACCAAAAATCTATCTTTAGAGTATCAAATACTCACTACATGCAGGCTTGAAAGGAGATTATGATATCAATCTGATATATCAGTATCTGGCTGATCTGTCAGCTTTAGCTCATATGAGCGGTACAGCGATTCCAAAGACATGTGAAACGTGATGGTATTAGATACTTTTTAACATATAAAAGATATCCTACTCAGTACATATCCTGGCCATGTTTCAGATATTATATATCTTTACCTGAAATTTGAAATTCTGAAATATTAAAATCAGTAGCCTCAGATAAACAGTATCAGTTGCTGGCAAATGTCTGACCATATTTGCGTCCGTTTACCATCTTTTTATGGTAAATGAAAAAGGGGGTTTTGTAGGAAAAACATGCATCTTTCGTAAACTTAGCTAGCAAAAAGGGATTATTTTGGTATCAGTATTAAAACTGAGGTATCATATCAAAAGTGGTTTGAGAGGCTTCTATGGATATTTTGGTACATTTTAACATGATTCTTTTTTTTTTTTTGTGCATTGACTCTGGTTCACCATTGTAATCCATTGTAACTGATTGGAATCCAAGATGACTCCAACTGCTGCAAGAGCTGCCTTTTAAGTGAGCAGGTGAGGTATTTCATCCTAAAAGATAGATTTTTGGTGGAGTATTTCTTAAATCGCTGCATTTGTGAGTATGAGGTGTGCTAGAGGGACATACAGAGAGATGAAAAACATCCAGATATTTGAGGAATCAGGGCAAAGTTTGGCTGTTGGATCAGAAGAATCCCCCTATAATGTGTGCAGCCGTTCCATCAGAAATCAGCCACTGACCCATAAATCCGCAGGAGTGTGTGTGTTTGTGGGCCATGTCTCATTAAATAGTAAGTCCTTCATTTGCCAGAGTGTCAGTTCCTCGTAAGCAGATCCCCGCGTTGCCTGGGTGGGAAATCACCGTGGCGATCTAGTGGCTGTGACAGTTACGGTAACTGGGTAACGTAATAGGTTGCTGGGCGGGAGAGGTCTGTAGAACACATCTGATACATGCTAATTCCTGTCAGCCGCATCCGATAGCACGGCTAACATTCACCACATCGCCGTCCCAGCTGAAGACTGATAGATCCAACATGGCCAGCATTCGGTGCACCATTGCACTGACTAATACGTACAGATTTAACCGAATCAATCGCCATCAGCTTTACTACAACTGTAATTTATAACAGTGGTGAAGTATAGCGTTTGTGGTGGAGGTGTTGCATCATAAATTAGCTGACATAGCAGCAGAGGGCAGAGATCGAAGTACAACTTCCATGGCAAAAAAGTTGGGATGCTGAGTCCCACTTTTTTTGGAATTGGGGTTGTAGTATTAGCAAGTGAAGCAGAGCTCACAACAAACACCGCATCTCTGCCTTGTGCTCCATATACAGTGAGGAACCTCCTGTACTAAAGAGAAACTGTCGCATAGTTTATATTTGTATTTACATGTGGGACTAGCAAACCAGGCATATACTGCATATTCTATTGCAGAAATGTATACCGAGTGTTAGGATTACAGATAAAGCGACTCCAGAAAAAAGAGCTTTACAGTTACCAGCAGTAAATGGTTGACAGAGGAGTCCCTTCTCAGGTGGTCAAGTGTGTCAGTGTGAGTGAATTATGTAACTTACTCCAGTTCCGTCAGACAGTACAGGGTCAAACAGGCTGTCGAGATAACGATCCATCCCTCTCTGAGGCTCCAAGTCTGTGAGAGGACAGCGCTTCATTGTCTACTGTGATCCAAATCATTATGTGCGAGCGTTCGTATGTGTGCTTAAATGTGTACCTTGTCCATCAGAGCCAGGTATGGCTGAAGATATGACATCATTAGTCATGTCAAACCCGCCACCCAAAAGGCTTCTGTAAGACAGTAAGAAAAGACCAATCACTTACATTTAGCAGTGGTGGAGAAAATATTCAAAGCCTTTACTTAAGTAAAAGGACATAAGAAAATCATATCATAAGCATATCAGCAAAATATAATCAAAGTATCCAAAGTAAAAGCACTTGGCCCCCCTGACATGATCGCGTATTACAGTATTAAATTGTTAATATTAATGCACTAATGCCTCAGTAATATTTAAAATTTTGTAGCTGGTGGAAGTGGAGCTATTTTTAACTGCTTAATACAGTTAGATGGTATAGCACCCCCACTTGAACCTAGACAGACAGTCTCATCTTTCCGATTGCCGGATGGGTTCATGAAATATCAGAGACATAAGTGTGTGTGTGTGTGTGTGTGTGTGTGTCTCACATGCTGGCATTGGGCCGCACTCTGGTTGGTTCCTGTGCAGAGATGATGAAGTAGCTGGTGTGTTTGGGGAAGTCAGCAGGAAGCTCCAAGTCCGACATCAGATCCAGAACGTAGTCTGAGCCCTCCAGCTCCACCCACTGAGCCGGCTCCTTCAGCAGCACCGACCAGCCTCGACGGCCCTCCAACACACCCCTACACACATGCACAAACACACAAACCAGGGTTACTCCTTATTCTTGTCATTGTCTGTAGTTCCCCTTTTGAAAATTTCCTTGTAATCCCAACCATATATTTTAGAGTTTATGCTTCACAGTGAGATGATACCTGTGTTGTAAGATATCTTTGGCCATTTCTTCTCCTGTCGTCCAGGAGTGCAGAGGACACAGGAAGGACACACCTGAAGAGAAAAGACATACTGTAGACATGAAAATAGCTCACATACAGTATTTACTCACCAAAAACTAAGTGGTAAATGATGGCTGTGTTTTCTATAATGTGCTGAAAGTCATTTCGATGAGGTTATGAAATAGTTCCTAATGCGTATCACTAAAACAAAGGTGCTAGCAACCCGACTGTCTGTCTATGAAGATTTACGCAGACACCAGCACCAACAGACAGACACAAGCACAACCAGTGAACCGGAGAGAGTATCAGGTGTTGTGTCTAATCCTCAGTAGACTTGCCAAAAGGCCAGAGGACAGATTAGCTGGATGAGAGGAGGAAATGAGAGAGAGACAGATAACTCTTTGGTGCTGAAAAGTGCACACATTGTCTGGACTAAGGTAAAAAAAAAACAAAAACAAAATGAGAATTACCACCTCCTTTTTGTACTCCAGACTCATATAATATATACTGAAGACAGTTTCAAGGTGGACACCAAAGATTAGTGTCACCAAGTCAGTATCTGATAAATGAAATGATATTGATGATATTGATAACCTCGCCTTCTGTTCCTCAGTTAGGGCATTGAAAAATAGCCAGAAACTGTCTTTGCAAAACATTATGATGTCACAGTGTAGTTGTCATCACCTCATCATTTTATCCTAATAGACATATGTGTGAAATTCTGTTTGAATTATTGTATGAGTTCTTGAGTTATGGCCAAAAACGTTGCCGTCGTGGAGGCATAAGAACAGTGGGTGTGTTCTCACCATCGAAGCAGTGTATGTGCAGAACAGTGTGAGCTCTCTTGCGATTGGCAGTCCACTCTAGTAGACAGGGTGGGTACGTTCGGACATACTCTGGCCCGACATTCAACCTCTGCAGAGCTTGAAGCAGACGGTGCTGACACACACAGTCATAGCCCTCTGGGCCATAGTCAGACACAAACCTGCAACCAAAGCACAAAGAGTGAGCAAAACAGCTACCAAAATCATGCACACCGATCACATGCATGCACAGAGAAGGAGGGAATAAATATGCTGTATAATTAAATTAAGAGATCCTGTCATTAGTCTTTATTGATTACCCATTTCCATCAACAGTACTTTTCACTTTTTCTTACTTCAGCAAATTCTTGGCCAGCCTTTGAGAGGGCAGGAAGGTAGAAAGGCAGGAGGAAAGCAGGAGCCAACCACGCTCTGAATTCAAAATGTTGGGATTTCTCCACACCTAATGGAGGGGAAGAGAAGATGGAAGAGATTATGTGCAATAATAGAGATCGATTCTGTCTTATTTAGGCTTTTATTTCTGTCCCACCGGCTAGAAAAAGGAGCTCACCTGATTGGCTACCTGAGCCAGTATCTCGTCTCGCAGGCTGGGATTGGCAAGTCCCCTCTGGATGATGTAGTTTCCAAACAGATTCTCCTGAGCACCGTTCAAGTTAGGATCACCCATAAATCTTAGTATCTATTAAAAGCAAAGATATTTACAACACATACTGTAATCTCACAAGCCTTCCTATAGCTGGAGTTTCCCAGCAGCATGTAAATGCAACATGTACCAGAATGAATATGTTCACGGCTCCTTGTTTTAGCTCCTCATCCATTCGAATCAGAGAATTCTCCAACGGTGCTGTCAGCATCCCAAACAACGGCTCCTACAACACACACACACACACACACACACACACACACACACACACACACACACACACACACACACACACACACACACATGGTCGTGTTTCCATCATTTTTGGGAATATTCCATAGACATTAATTTCCTTGAGTCCTGCCCGAACCCTAACCACTACTTGCCCAAGGGTAACTCTAAGCCTAACCTAAGCCTAACCTAAACCTTACCTTACCCAAACAGTAAGCCCAGTCTTCACCCTAAAATTTAATGATTTACATTCTGGGGACTCACATTTTGTTCCCATAAGAAAGGCGACTCCCTACAAAGTGACTTTGTAAACAGATTTATGTCCCCACAACTGATTATTCACAGTGCCTGTTCATGTATTTGGAGCACTGCAACAACACTGTCCTGGATGCAATGAAGTTCACCAAGGATGTTTTTTTTCATGTGTCACCTGTAAACACTGTGTGTGTATGTGTGTGTGTGTGTGTTCACCCTAAGCATGGCCTGGACATAGTGTGTCATGAGGTAGTTGTTGATATCCAGGGGCAGGGTCAGCTGGGGGTCAACCTGAACCTTTGGAGCCTGGACCACAGCCAAGCAGTCAGAATGCAGCTCTTCACCACCTGTACACACACACACACACACACACACACACACACACACACACACACACACAAACATACAGCACAGCAGGCCACGTGTCATCACAGACATATGACAGTAATTATTGTTGAACCAACCTGCAAACAAGGTGGAACACATCCCATGATGGAAACATATTTATAGCACTGACTGACTGCAGATCAGTGTGTTGTACTTTATACGTCTGTGTGTGTGTGTGTGTGTGTGTGTGTGTGTGTGTGTGTGAGTGTGTGAGTGTGTGCGTGTGTCTGTGAGCACGCACCTGAAGCCGCCTGTAGCAAGGCTGCCAGCTCAGCAGGGATAGGCAGTGTTGTCACATTCACCACTTCTCTATTGATGCGATCCTACACACATTTCAAACACAGGCAAACACACATAGACACTTACATTATACACTAATGCTACATTTTCATCTCTTTCTCAAAATGAGTCTCTCCTGCCTCTCAGACACTTTGACTTTATTCCATCCATCCCTCACCTCCTCTGCCTTCCTTGCAGGCTCCACCACTGTCTGACAGAAAGACAACAGTATCACACTTCACACATTTGTTCATATTTTATTCATTTTTCCAACACAACTACTGCAGACGTCCCCCGAAGTTTCCCCCGTTTACACAGACACAAACACAGCGTGCATACCCTCATGTAGCGCTGGCGGTTGATGATGAGCAGTGTGGCGGAGCGGAACCTGATGAGGTACTTTCTCCTCAGAGCGAACTTTTTTCTGTTCAGGAAAAGCGTTCACCGTGGAAGATGGATTGTTAACGAAGATACAGTTAGAGAGCAGAGAAAAAGTAAGAAACATTCCTCATGAGAGATGCAGACACTTAAATGTCAATCCCTGCAACTAGAACAGGCAGCACAATTGGTGTAGCAAGATGTGTGTTAATCACACTTGTAGAGTTAGTTATAGTTTCAGTGCATGATGGGTCATTTCCCTAAATTCATCAAAGTGTGACCAACGATCTGTGAAATATCATTACAGATTCAAAATGTTTGACCTTGAGTTTATTGTGTCCTCATTAAACCAGTAAGTGAATTTTAACACTTTCAAATAAAATGCAAATTGGCATCACGTCTCCAGGTTCTGCGAGGCTGGCAGTGAGTGAGAAATCTTTCACCTTTGATGGATGAGCACGGCCTGAATCCTCTGGCCTTGTCTCCTCACATCAAGGACAAAAGGAGCAGACTGTCTGTGATAAGCTTTGACCCATTTGACTCCTAAATTGCCAAGATGAGGACTGAAATTTCAGACTCAAGACAGTTTCCTGCCCATTAAAGACAGTTAAAGCTCTAAAGAGTGAAAAAAATGTCTTTTTCCTACATTTTGTGACTATTTTTGCGAAAAACAGACATCAGTTCCAGTTTTTCAGTGTGCAGTGATTATCAAATTGAACAACCTGATAAGAAAAACCCTTCAGCTGAGCTGTTCACCACTCTGTATGTTGTGTAGAGGCACCCCATTATCTTATTTGGCTCTAGTCAAACAAGTCATGAGCTATTAAATTCAAGAGCCAAAAATTGAATCCAAGTCTTTGACCTCAGCTGAACATTACCTGGCCAGGTAGCCTCTGCAGCGAGCCTCAAACAGGATCACACGCCGCCTGAACTTTGTAAAGTTCTTTCGGACAAAACACACGCGGGTGTATCTCTGCAGTGTCATGGCAGCGAGGTTCAGCACACGGTCACGCTTCCCCTCCAACACCTGATACAGCTCTTCTTTCAGGAAAATCTGACACACACACAGAAACACATACATCTACGTTAAAACATACTTTTTTCTTTTGTGCGATTCATTTGACTTGACTTTGACCACGTGTGTGTTGCTGAGAGAGCCCACCTTACTGACTCCCAGCTGATACGAGCCACTCTTGACCGGACCGAGCTTGTGCAGCATGCTGACACAGTTCTCTCCGTCTGCAGGTGGAAGATCCCTCAGGCACAGCAGGGCTTTATACCTGCGCACACATACATTACATGCCCACACAAACTTAAAATGACAATCCAACATGAGTTCTGAAGTAAAAAAGGATCAGTGAAACCCAAAGCTGCAACATGTGTCTTAACTCTGTGTGAATGAAAGTCTGAGTCTTGGCTGTGAATCTGAGAGACCTTGTGCAAAGCTAATTGGAGTATTCAGTTTTGGTACTTAAGTATTTTCTTGTATTTAGTGGTTTTCGTGTGAATCTAATTGACTGAATGACTCTGAAACTGTTTTTCCTGTAATACTCTAAGTCAGACTACTTTGGCAGCCAGTGGTCAGAGGTGCTGTGAGATCAATTGGCTTCAGCTGCTCTCCAACTGCAGGAGCTGGCAAGTGCCAGATGTCTATTTCAGCACGAAGAAATTGGTGTGTGAATTGTACTCTCGCCAGAAAAGCCAATAATTCCGGAAATTCTGACAAGCTGAATGCGGTGATGACGGGTGGATTAGATACTCTGTATTATATTATAGCTCACATGGTTCAAATAGAGCTTACATTTCTCTTCAAATTTGCTTCATGTGAAGATTGCTAAGCGACCAACCTCGATAGGAAGCTGTGAAAGTGCAGTCTGATTGGATAACCCTCCTTCCTGATATGGATGGTCTCCATGATTCCAGAGTAATGTAGCTGAGTGTTGACCAGCTCCATGTCAAACACTCCTGGCTCCTTCACATACAAACAAATGAAAAAGCATAATACACATGATCAGTATATTACATATCAATCAAACAAAAAACAAAACAAAACAAAACAAAAAAACACTGCAAGCCTTCACACGTCACCCAACTTGCAAATATACCTTATGATGGTTTGGCTTGATGCATCGCACAAAATAAGGATTACACCTGTCACAGATAGATGAGAACGAATGGATGGATAAATGTATGAATTGATGAAGGCTGAGTACATTAATCCTGTTCAAGGAAGCCAACTTTCCAACTGAAAGGAAACTAAGGAGAACCAACTTTCTAAGTAGAAATCTGTAGAGCATGGCATAGTTTCACAGTTGAAGCTACACATTAACGGTTTTACACTGAAAGATCTCCAGAGGCCTCAGTCTTCATCTGTAAGAGACATGACTGAGCTAAAAATTAAGCAAATGAAATTCATCTCCCCAAGATAAATGGCTCCTCCGAACACTGACATTTTGAGGCTTATAGGGTTGTTAGAACTGATCCCTAATCACTTTAGACTAATGGTACACCAAGACAAAACCAATGGTTCAGAACTAAATGTCTATTTAGGCACAAGGCCATAATACAGTATGTGTCATTCTCTCTTTTCACTCATCGCTCAGTCCTCACATCATAGTCGCTCTCTATATCTTGCTGCATCTCACATTAAATTTCGGACACCTACACAGCAAATTACAGTGTGACTCATCATTATTATGCGTCAACGCTGACAGATTCAATGTCACATAAGTTTTATTTAGATGTCTGTCTTGTCAGGAGCAAAGCATACAGTTAGTGGGATAAGGGCACCACATAATGCATAAAATGTACACCCAAATGAGTTTCATAATACTTCATACAATTCAGTGGAAAATACAACACAACTTTGCCATTTGCCACTGATGTTATAAAGCTGTGTCAGAGGGCTCTGTGTTTTCTAAAGGTTAAATGAGTACTGTTTTACTCAGACCTTTCCATCTTCTCCAGCAGCTCCTGCAGGCTGCTCTGGAACTTTGCACTGACTGTGTTGGCCTGATAACGACGAGCCACGCTGCTGCGGCGCCCATTAGACCGCTGCTGAGATGCAGACTCTGAGTGCTTTAAGAAGAGACTGGAAACCATCTGTATACACACACACACAGAAAACACAGAGGACAAAGAGTGAAGCCAAAGCATGAAAAGACAACCCTGATATCTTCCAGGCTCAAAAGAATAATTACTAAATGGGTACTTGTATATTTCTCAACAGAAAACACAACTGTATTGTGCCACAACATCAGAAAACAAGATGATGACTAACAATCATGATATTTAAATGTAAGTGAAGATCATTGCTTATGCATATCTCACTCTGTTCTTGCTCTGGATGAAGAGGTCTAAAACATCCTGGCGGACCATGTCGAAGTTCTTATCCAAGAATTTGTGCACCTGCACCACAAATTATCAGAAAAGAGTTTGAACAAAATTAGATTCAACAAGATATCAGATTCAACATTGGACTAATGCAAGTACAACAGCTCTGAGTGCACTGATCCAAGGTGGAAAGTGTAAGAGCATTAATAAACTGAAGAGGGAATTTGATCTTTGCAACAAAGATTTATTTCAGGGGATGTTACATAGAAAAAAAACCAAAGTCTACCCAGAGAGAATCAGTCAGAATGAAATGTAGAAACATTAGATGTGGATTGGCTTTGGGAGATTAGATTCAATGTTCGTAACACAACACATGTTTACAAATGCTAGAAAAAGGAAGAACATTGTGTGATTACTGAATCACAGTGTGTGAGATTTCTAATCATTTTCACATCTTCTGGTCATGTGAGAAGAATAACGTGTTTTGGGAGAATATATTTCTAAACTTGCTACAGATGAAAAGAAATGTTTTATATACAGTGTAGCTTCTGGACAAGAAAGAAAGAACGAAAGAAGGAAACAAACTAAAACAGAAAGGAAGCAACAACAAACAAAAAAGAAAAGAAGAAACAGCAAACAAACAAAGAAGGAAGAAAGAGAGAAGGAAAGCAAAAGAAACCGACACACAAACAAATCAAAGAATGAAACAAACAAAAACAGACAGGAAGAAAACCAAATAAAAAAGAAAGGGGAAACTACAAACAAACAAAAACAAGAGAAAGAATAAAAAAAGAAAGAAATGTACCTGGTAAGTGACCTTCCCAGCGTAGTGTTTCAAGGTGAACTCGGGCAGGGGCATCTTTGGCCTGGCATACAACGGGTTGTTTCCATGGTGATAGTGGCACTTCTGAAGGAAGGTGTGGTCTGTTGCCTAGCAATGATTGGAGACGGTTAATGGATGGCGAGCCATGGAAACTAAATCTCTACAGCACAAACACATGTTGCCTCAGTCAGCTCCTCGTGTAACACCGTGTTCATACTTCACTTCGTCGGCCTCTGACGTTACGAGCCCGGGGAATAATGATAACAGCAGGTAGGCAATTAAGTGAGCATGTGGGAGAATTTTGTATTGATCAGACCTGGCAATAACACACTTCAGTATCCTGGTTCATGAAAAATCCAATAAGTGAGATGGTTTTTCTGTAACTACATTTCAAAGCTGAGTGACGAAATATTTGAATTCTCCGTTAATGTCAGCTTTTGCTTTTTTTCACCGTACACACAATAACGTCAGTCCGTCTCTCTCGATTGGATCTTTGTGCAGGTTGTCGATGGAGTGATGAACTAACACTGTTCCTTTAAAGCAGTCTGTATTCTGCAGTCTGTATCTGTGTTTATCATTAAGTATGAGTTAGTTCCCATAACTTTGGAAATAAAGAGTTTGGTTCAACAGGTGTGGACGTACCTGAGGGAAACCACACTGGTCGTCCAGGATGCGCAGTATCCCATGAGGCTTAGCGGCGATGAGATCAAGGCAGGCCTGGTTGTGGCTGAAGGGCTGCTGCTGCCACTGGATCTGCTCCCGCATGTACTCCTCCTACACACACAGCACAAAAGTTCATCAGGTTTGTGCATATAAAACGCTTCTAACTCCACTGCTGAAGTATTGCTGTGTCTGCTTTAGTTGTCTAAAATGCATGAGAGTCAGGTTAGACACAGAGCTGTTTATCTTAATGCTGTTTATCTTTAATGCCACTGAGTCCTTCTGTTGGGTTCAGACCTCTCACATATGAAGCTCCAGACCCACATGTACTAATCCAATGAGCCATAATTTGGTGTTGTGCAAGTCAAAAGATCCTGACAAATTGTTGAAATTATGCTAAATTTAGTTGAGAAGCTACATCTCACAGCTGCTTTAACCTAGATGTCACAGTTGCTTGTCACAATTTCCCAGAGCCCTAAAGTGACATCTTCAACTTGCTTCTTTTGTCCAACCAACACACCAAAAGCTAAAGACTCTTCATTTACTACCATAAATGACAAATAAAAGCAACAAATCCTTACATTTCAGAAGCTGGAACCAGCAAACGTTGGACATTTTTGCTTAAAAAAATGACTGAAACAATTATCAAAATAGTGGACAATTAATTTTCTTTTGATCGATTAATTTATTAAGTGAGTAATCGCTGTTACTTTTGATGCACAAATCCATTATCACAGGGAAAACAAAAGTATGCGTCCCTGACCTGCTCCTCCTGGAAGATGACCCTATTAAAGAAGAACTGCAAAGTTTCATTGGCGTAGTTGATGCACAGCTGCTCAAAACTGTTCACCTGTAGCTCCTGGACAGTGAAGAGAGGAGACATTGGGGAGTGAGGGAGTTAGTAGAGACGGGTCAGGTCAGACGCATCAGCGCTGTAAAATTATTAAGCATTAGCTTTAGCTTTAGCTTGACCTCAAATCCATATATGTCCAGTATGGAGATGGAAAGGGCTTCGTTGCGAGGGTAGACCCGTCCGTTGATGCGCTCTGTCAGCCAACTAAACAGCAGCGAGTACAGGATCTTGGCAACGGCATCTCTATGAAAAACACACAATAAGGTTTCTATGGAAACAGAAAACCCGGTTCCTATGGAAACAGAGGACATCTGAAAAATCTCTCCCCCAGCCCTGACATCCTTTGTCCTCACATGCCTCTACCAAAGACTGGAAGAGAATATCAAAGAGTCTTCACTCCGTCTCAGTAGTCTTCTGGTATGATTTTAGAAAGAGGAGGTAAAAAAATGAGGACATTAAAAAAAAATCCTCAAACAAGACTGTCAGAAAGGTTTTTATTTCAGGTTATTCCAAGCAAAAGTAGGTGCAGAGTATTTAATTTAACAGACACTACAGTCAGACTTTTATTCACTCACTCACCTGGCATCCACAGCACTCTCCACTGTGAGCGGAGTGAAGATCTTTTCCCTTCCCGTATCCTGGAGGGCAAACCACATCTGTTATCTAACATCATCACTTTAGCTGCTCTGATATAAGTCCTTAGATCTGTGCTATGTGTGTGAGGCCGTGGTTGTTCATGCAGAGTGCGTTCTGCTCACTGTCATTTTGAAGGTGACAGACTTCTGCAGGCCGTCAGGTGAGACCTGCAGCAGCTCGGCGACCACCCTGATCTCCTGTGTGCTCACCACCGACGCAACCTCCTGACCCTCAGCCTGCAGGGAGGCGCGCCCACACATACAGAGGCAAACACATTCATTACTACCATCATCTATCAACATCATCATTACCATTCAGCCGTGAAACTAAATGCATTTTTATAGCCTATTTGTATTTGTGTGTGTGTGTGTGTGTGTGTGTGTGTGTGTGTGTGTGTAAGACAGAGAGACCTGGTGTGGCTGGAAGTAGACGTTCCCCAAATGAAGGACAGAGGACAGCAGTCTGTAGATGCCATTTTGCTCCTCTGGAGTGAAACACAGAGTGTCCATGGCATTCAGCAAACGCCTGAAGTCCTCCCCATCATCCTTCCCCTCTATGGTACAATCCCCTCCCTGCACTCGCATACACACACACACACACACACACACACACACACACACACACACACACACACACAGACACTGTTATCAACAACAACATACTTACCCTCAGCCTGTTTAATCACAGCTGTAATTAAAGAGCAAATTATCAGCGGAAGTCTGAAAGTCTCGTTTTTGATGACCTCCAGGGGTTCAGCTTCTCACCTTGATGCAGTGATGTGCATGCATGCGTCAGGGCATGTCAGTACACTGTGACATCACCACTGGGTGTGGTTACTGGTACAACAGAGCACACGTCTGACCTCACTTGAGGGCAATGAAACACTACTTTCAAGCCAGGTGTTACATTACTATTAAAAAGGTTAGCCACAAGTGCTTGTAATAGTAACCATAAACTCACACACCAATAACAACATAGTCAAAGATCTGAAGCAATGCTGCTAATGCTGTCATTACATTTCCTGAATCGGTACAAAGAAACGAACAGACCTGGAGGTTCTCAATGCAAGTGGATGTGGTGGTACTGCACCTTAAATGGTAACATCAGCATAATAACGTGCTCACAATGAGCATTTTCATGGGAATCCATTAGTACAATAGCTGTACAGACATTTCTGTGAAAAGCAAAAAAAAAAAAAAGTCTACCTCACAGTGGAACTAGAGGTAAAGTCAGGGAATTACCAAATTTGGTAGAATTCATCGTCTGCTGGCTATAAACATCTGTACGAAATTTCATGGTAGTTAAATAGCTGTGGAGACATTTCAGTCTGGCCCCACCAACCAAACAGGCTAAAAAACTTTGCCATCGTTGGAGTCACCCTGCAACATAAAACAGACTGTTTCTTCCTGACTATTTTCCATTCTTTTGTTATTTGTGAAATGTTGTTTCAGCTCTTCAGCCCTCAGAGAATTACTCAAATGAAACAATGACAAAATCTCTCTCTGGCTAAACGACACACACCTCAGAGACAAATACAGCATATAACAATGGCCAAAATGGTTTACATGCACTGCTGAAGGGCGATTCAAAAATCAATCATCAATTCATATTCATGAATTAATCAATATCAGTCTTGGAAAGACATCAGGAAATCACATTAATCACTCAATATCACCCAGATACAAAGGCTCCAGGCTGCAAAGGCCCTTTACTCTGTATTTGGGCACCACAATGAGTTTTGTGTTTGTGCCATTAATCACTTTGGTGAATAAATATCACATTTTCAAAAAATTGACATCTCATTTGTTAATGTGACTATGAAATTGATTACAGTGACCACTCCTTATCCCTGCTCTGTCTCTGTGCGTGTGTGTGTGTGTGTGTGTGTGGAGGGGAGTGTATTTCATATTCCTCTGAGCACCTGATTCAGATAGTAGTAAGTCTCAGCTTCCTGCAGATAGAGAGAGTGCTTCTCATTAGGAGGGAGACCTGCCAACATCTCGTAGAAGATGTGATAGTTCCTCTCCGATTTGGCCTGTGGATGAAAAACGCACACGCATGCCCTCATGACATACATAAATCAACTATCACATGCATACATATTTGGATAGATAAATAAAAATGCTCTATGATTTAGATCTGTGGTGGTGGGTTTACTGAAATGGAAATAGTAGTGTAGAGAAGACAGCGTAATGGATAAACAGGATAACTGGATGGATGGATGAATGACTGATGAACAGAACAGGCTGGGCTGTGTAAAGACAGAGTGCAGCATGTTTGACACCTCTCATGCTGTCTGCCTCTACACTCTCCTCTTTCTCACCATGACTCAGTGGTAAGAAGACTCCAACCTGACCTGCTGCATGTGTGTGTGTCTGTGTGTGTGTGTGTGTGTGTGTGTGTGTGTGTGTGTGTGTGTGTGTGTGTGTTTGAGTTTTTCACCTGAAAGACAATGCGGGACTTCTCCAACAGGTACTGAGACGTTATGGCACCGCTGATTACACCCCTTGTAATGGACACATGGGCAGGTACACACACACATGCATGCACAGGCACACAAACACACACACACACACACACACACACACACACACACACACACACACACACACACACAATAAGTCTGAGTTAAGTAACAGGTCATGCATGTGTAATGTGCTCAGCTCGTCTGTGTCACAGTTCTAGCAGAAGATCAGCTACTCATCTAACTGTGTTACTGGGACATGTTGGCATGTTCTCCACTAATGCCACTATGTGTGTACATGTGTGTGTGTACGTGTGTGTGTGAATTGTTACGATAACGTGTAGCGTAGTTACGATAACGGACAGGCTGCTTGTTAGCTTTATAAGGGCTTTATCCCACAGAAACTACAGCCAGTCTGTACTTGTAGACAAATGTCTGATCTGAATGGAAATACAGTTTAATTCTAAGCCATGGTATACAGAAACTATGGTAACACATTACGATAGCAACAATCAATTGTAGTCTCGGATCGTGATTAAGAAAAGGTGAAAATACAATTACATTTTCTTTGCAGTTACATTACACATTTCCTGAATAAAAAAACAAAATAAAGGTTTTGAGGTCTATGCTGATTTTTTTTTTATATTATGAAAGCTGTAATGAGCTCCAAAAGTTTTAAAATACTGCCCTGAGGAGGAAAATCCTCAATTGTCCCAACACACAGACTAATGTCTGTGTTGCAATAAACCCCTTCAGGCAGCAAGATCAAGGTCAGTGAGACTTTCTTCGGGCTCCATTTGGTTTTAAAACTAGTACAATATGTGATCTGATTCTAATTATGTAGAAATTAGGGAAATTTCTTATTTCTGGATAATCTGGTTTCTTTGGCTTTCTGGATTTAGAAATGCTGAAAACTGAACACTGCTGCTGATGTTTACTGAGTGCTTGACTCTATTGGTAGACGCTGTCATTACTCACTCCTCCATGTAGATCTGCGTGTATTTGCCAAAGCGTGAAGAGTTGTCATTGCGCACTGTTTTGGCATTCCCAAAAGACTCCAGCAGGGGTGTGGCCTCTAGGATCTGACCAATCACCACAGACAGAAATGTTACTATGGCCACCTTCAACTGGGATGGCGGTTGTCAAGAGAGCAAAAACAAGGCAAAGAAGACTTTACCTCTATCTGATGGGAGATGGTACAGAAGAGATCAGAGAAGAAAGCGATAGCAGTGTTAGTTTTAATGACCACAGTATGGATGCTGTGTTTGTGTGCATGTATATAATATAAGTATGTCTACCTGTTGTGTGACGTTGCACTTGTGATGTATGGCTGTCAGGTAACGCAGGATCAGTTTAGTAGCTTCAGTCTTTCCTGATCCACTTTCTCCACTGTAATAACAAAAACAGTTAATAGGATAATTTTACAGCACTTTTTTCTTTGTTTCTTTATTATTATTATGAAGAGGACGTTACATATTGTGGACATAGTGATGAAAACAAATAAAAAATGGGTTTAAAAAAAAATCAACCTGAGCAAAAGCAAAATTACTGCTTTACTTTGAAATTCTCAAATAGTCGTGTAGTGTTTAAAAGCTTTAGGTTTACGAGTTTTGTTGTAGTTCAAGGCAAATTCAAGGCTTTACTCAAAGCACAATTTCATACCTGATCACAATACACTGGTCCTTTTTGGCATCCATCATGGTGGTATATGAGATATTAGCAATGGCAAAAAGATGACTGCAACACAACAAAGCAACAACAAAACACAACTGTATGTTCATTAGTTGTGTTAGTGTGTGTGTGTGTGTGTGTGTGTGTGTGTGTGTGTGTTTGTTGATGTGAAGTGGTAGTGAAATCCATAACCAAACTCTCCCTTGGCAACCAACCAACAGCAGTGTAACAGGAGCCTCCTATCAACACCTGAGAGTGCTGGCATTTACACCTCTATTTACCACCAAACTGTATCTGAGAGCACAGCTTACGACGCATGTAGACAGATGTCACACACACCAGACACGAGGAAAACACTGACTCAAAGGTTCCAGTTAAAGGTGGGGAAGTTTTGTTTCTGTATTCTGTTCAAAACTGGACAGGACTTGCCATCAAACCTCCATCCAGGCTGCACAATCACCTGAAGCAATATATTGCGATATATATTGCGATGGCGATGTTCAAATCGTTTGAAATGTACTCTCTCTTAATCAAAAATTAATAACTTACTCTTTGGACAATGGCCTACCTTTCCATCAGATCTTATAGATATGAGCAGACAAGTTTTAAGGCTAATTGCACAGCTCTAACACACACACACACACACACACACACACGCACACACATCCACTCCCAGGTCTTACGGAGGGTTGTCACTCAGGCTGCAGCCCCCGTACTGAAGCACCATGTCTGTTCCATAAATGTTAAGCAACTTGTAGGGATTTACAGACACAAGGATGCTGCCTATGTAGGTCTGTGTGGAAGACAAAGAGAGAGCGACAGGACAAGTGGATGAGTGGATGTAGTAGGCAGTGTCCGTGACATTTGATGATATTAGTTATTTAATTTGCATATCAGACATTAAGCATACATATACAAGTTCCTGGTCGAAGCGCTTCTTCAGGTTCATCAGAACTGTGGTCTCATTCAGCTCACTGAAATTAAACAGAGGAAAATAAACACACATATGCAGAGCACATATTGTCACAGTGGAGCAGGATTCCCACACTCACTCTGACATCCAGCATTAATTACATTTCAAAGACACTCAAGACCTTTCTCTGTGAAAACTGGAAGAATTATGTGATTTCAAAATCAGACATCAGAGAGAGTTGTCACATGGGAGCATGTCAGAAAATGATTGCGGATTAATTTCTTTCAAACTGCTGTTGAATTAAAGCAGGAGATTCCTCAGGATGTGAAGTGATGATCGTTTGACAGAGATCTACTTGGTTGTTGCATTTTAATAAATACTTATATACTTAACATACTTAATACTAGGGATTTCTTTCTGAACTGTACACGTTTTCAAGGATTTTTAAAGCCTACAGGCACACTGGGAAACACACATGCACACACACACACACACACACACACACACACACACACACACACACACACTGTAAATTGATGCTTAAAGAAACTGAAAGGATATGCATAGAAATGAGCTGTCCTGCTCTACACTGGAGCAACAAAATGCTTGTAAGTGTGTGACGAGAATGAATGAGTTGTGAGTCTGTTTGTTAACACTGGAATCTGCTTACGGCAGCTGTGTCATGTCCTCCATTCCCTCCGCCCAGCGTTTGACCCGGCTACTTGTTGTGGGCATGCTTAGGATACAGTAGATCTGGACACACACACATAGTGGTCTGCAATCAGTATCATTTTGTCACACAACACTGACAAATCTTGAGGGACATTGGCATCACTTCATGCAGAGCTGATATAAAACATGCACAAATTTAAATATTCTTGTCGGTAAACTCTTCAAAATGTTTTTGTGGGCCATCCAGCTGTGTCACATGTTGTGAGATTTACTGTTATTGCCTGAATAATGTGTTTATCTTGTACATCAATACTATTCGAGATCATAAGAAACTAAAAACGAATCCTCCTAAAAATGATTAAATGTTGCCTTGACAGATACAGATGAATAAAGACATGAATCCATAAATTTAACTACCTTGTCATACCAGCTTTGACCAGGTACTCTGTCTCTGTCAGGAGTCCAGTCTATGTCCTGAGGCTGTCCATTCACAAATCGAGGCGTGGGTGAATATCCTCCTAACACCCCATCTTCTCTGTACATGGACCACTTTGACAGATTCTGGACTGTCCCATGTGGTAAAACCCTCTCAGCTGCCCAGACATCTTCCCCTCCTTCCCCTCCTCCTTTCGCATTCCTGGCCCAGTGTCCTGAGTGTGGCCCATAGGGAGGAACCACAGCATAGCGATTATCCTCACCCTGCAGGCCTACTGGCACCCTGTATGAGGCATAGCGAAGATGCTGGTTTTGGACGGCATCAGACAGGCTTGGGTTGTGGAACCGACGTGTGAGAAGAGAGTTATCTGGCAGCCTGTGGAACAAGGAATGGTTCTTGAATTCAGAACATGCAACACTGACAAATGTTGAAATTGTTTTTGTGGAATACTGTCATTATGATACACTTTGCAATTCATGCTGCTTTCTACATATAGGGTGTTTCCACCACAGGAACTTTACCTGGGGGCTAAGGACTTTTTAAGGAACTCAGGGACGAAACCTGTGTTTCAACCAGAGGAATTATTGACCAAATATTGCTGATTGACAAACTCCTCAGCAGCTTGTGTGCCATTTCATTGACAGAACAAGGCCTGTTAAACATCTAGTATCAATATTAGGATGAACATCAGACATCTGCAGTGTTTACTAATGCTAAAAACAATATTACGCTTTGCTGTTGCCTTTTCAATAAGTTTTAAAAAAGAGCGAGATAAACAGAGAAAGAATTAAAGACTGAAAAACTGAATGAGAGACAGAGCTGCGGTAGAGAGAGGTACAGAATTAATGAGAGAGTGAGAGAGAGAGAGAGAGAGAGAGAGAGAGAGAGAGAGAGAGAGAGAGAGAGAGAGAGAGCAGTGATGAGAGTACAAAGTGAGTGAACAAGAAATAAATCTATTTGCACTGCAGACAGTTCAATGGTGGTTCTGATCAATGACAGAAATAATCATCAATAATCATCATATTCTACTATGATGATCTGAGAGATTTGGTCTAATTTTCCTCTTCTGCATGTCTACATCAGTAAATAACAACAGGACAACTCTATGTTGTTGTTTCTTTATGTGTGAAAATTACATTGCATTTTAATCCATCATTGATGTTATTTGCCTTAGTATTCATGGTTCTTCAGAAGCAATGGAAACACCAACACAAATATAGGGGACTAAAAGGGACTTCTAATTCAAAGATTAGTTTCTGATTTTAGTTCCTCTGGTTCCATAGTTCCTGGAACCCTTTGGGCAATCAATGCTAATGTTTCATTCTCCATTAGTAAAAAGTTAATGCCTAGCTTGCAGATTGATTTCTCAACAGGCAATTCTGTGCAACACCTGGATAAGCCTATCAGGTCATTCTCTGTCCTAGTTTCCATTTATAGTCTAGATCTCTACCTGTAACGGACACCATGGAGTTCCTCATTCTGCAGCACAGAGGCAAGGTTGGGAATGGTGGGTTTGGGTGCGCCTGACAGTACAGAGTTCTCTGACAGATGATAGAGACCTGTGGACCGCATTGCCTGGTTTTGCCTCAGAGCAGCTGCAAGGTTGGGAGTGGAGGGCTTCTGGCCAGGGATAATCAGGGAACCATCAGGGAGCTGGTATGACGCATTACGAAGGCTCTCATTCGTAAGAGACTGAGAACAAGACACCAGGTCATTAATCAAGGCTTTACTCGCAATTTACAAAATTGTGCAAATTCATGTTATCAAACCATGTCATTCAAAACTCTCTTATGGCTAAAATACTATGTTTGACTTTCAAACAAGCACAGGGAGAAAAAAGAGCCAATAAAACAAACAGGTAGTGCAGCAAAGTTATATCAAGGTAAATTTACATACTTTTAACAGGTCAGGGGCAACTGGTTTCCGTGGATCAATGATGATAGTTCCATCAGGCAAGGTGTAGGACACACCCTTTAGATAGGGATTCTGCAGGGCGGCTGCCAGGTTGGGGCTCTTTGGTTTTCTTGGGTCAACAATAATAGTTCCATCTGGGAGGGTGTATGATGCTCCTTTCAAAGCTGGGTTACTGAGGGCCTAAGTATTACAACAGCTGTTTTCAGTTAAGGTAAATCTGAGAGGTTAAATGAGCACAAATCAATTAAGTGTCAGCAGAGTAAAAGCAGCAGCTTATCATATTTGATTACCCATACTAATCATTATTAGCAAAATAAGAGCTAGGTCAATTTGAGGAAACAATTTCAAATCCATATGCTTGTGCCCTTCTACACAAGTCAAAATACGGTATAGATGATACAGATGAGAAGGGAAGAAAGAGATGAACACACACACAGAGTTACAGGTGGTGTGAAAGCAAGGGGATACATAAAAACTAAGAATTTTAATCCATAGCTAACCTTAGCCAGGTTTGGCGAAATGGGTGTATTGGGGTCATGAACCCCTTCTGGTAGTGTGAAGGATGCATTCCGCAGAGCAGATTTTTGAAGGGCGGTGGAGAGGTTTGGAGAGACAGGTTTCCGTGGATCAATGATGATAGTGCCATCAGGCAGGGTGTAAGATGCACTTTTCAGGTAAGGGTTCTGAAGTGCTGCCGTAAGGTTTGGGGACTTTTCCTTCTTGCCATCAATCACAATGGTACCATCGGGCAGAGAATAGGAGGCTTCACGCAGAGCTGGGTTATTGAGGGCCATAGCCAGGTTTGGGGAAATTGGTTGCTGAATGAACAGAGAAAACAGAGCAAAATATTTATTAACTTTAAGTAAATGGTTAACAATACAAGGGAGAGAGAAAAAAATACATAACAATAAGGAGAAAAATTCAAATAAAGACTCATGAGTCACGGGTTACTTGCTGTCTAGGGTCTATAATGGTGCCATCAGGGAGAGTATATGAGGCAGTCTTGACACTCTGGTTCTGAAGAGCTCTGGAAAGGTTGGGAGACATTGGCTTCTGGGGCACACGTGGGTCCTGTATTGTGGTGGTGGTGAGTGAAATAGGAGAGTGGAAATACAACGATAGTTGTGGCATATGTATACAAACAACACATTTCAGGTTGTACAGTTATTTTGACATGTTCCTTTTATACTTACCTTGATTACTGAGCCATCAGGCAAGGTGTAAGAGGCTCCACGGAGCTGTTGATTTTGCAAGGCATGGCCTAGCAATGGGGAGGAACGTGAATCTGCATATGGTGACACCAAGGTTCCATGTGGCAGCTGGTATGATGCCTGCATTAGCTGTGGGTTTTGTAAGGCACTTCCCAACATTGGTGAGGATGCTGGTGTGGGTCCATATGGGGACCGTCTGAGTTGCATAGGTGTCTGATAAGTTGCTTGACGGAGGTTTGGGTTCTGGTGAAGTGCGCTGTGGAGCTGAGGACCGGCTGGTGCATAAGGATTACGGCGTTGCATCATGGGGGATCTCAAAGATGAGACATTCTGCAAACCAGACCGGTTCTGTAGAGCATCATGAAGCAGTGGTGCTGGGCCAGGGTCAGAGATATAATCATATGGAGTGACAACAGTTGGTCCGTATGGGGAATGGAGCTGTGGAATCTGATAAGAAGCCACACCTCTTAGTGCCTGACCATGTCTCATGGCTCCAGAGAGCATTGGAGATGAGGGTACAGATGGGGCATATGGGGACTGAGGCCTTTGAAGAGGAGATGAATAGGAGGCTTGTCTCACTGCCTGGTTTTGCAGAGCTCCGGACAGCAATGGGGAAGAAGGGGGCATAGGCTGTTCATAAGGGGACACTGGCCTTTGTAAAGGAGAATCATAAGATGCATCACGTATAGCTTGATTCTGCAGAGCGCCAGACAGCATGGGAGATGAAGGGGGCATAGGCTGTTCATATGGGGATGTTGGTCTCTGCAGGGGGGAAGCATAGGACGCACTCCGAATGGCCTGGTTTTGTATTGCACCAGAAAGCGAAGGGGATAAGGGGGCATAAGGCCCTATATATTCTGTTGCCATCTCACCCGTGCCTACCATCTGGGCTGGCTGTGGGCCAAGGGGGGAGGCAAAAGAGGCCTGTCGAATAGCTTGGTTCTGCAGAGCACCAGATAACATGGGAGAAGAGGGAGCAACAAACTGATGTGACTGCTCAGTATAAGGATCAGCATAGGTGCCAGACACATACGTTTCTGGTGCATAAGTGGATGAACGGGCAGCTTGAGCGGGCAGGAGTGGGGAAGACTGATGAGAAAGTCGAGGAGGGAAATGTGGGGATGCAGGATGTGACATGTGTTTAAGGGAGGGCTGTGGAGAGGCAGGAGGAATCCTTCTTATAGACTGTTGGGCCATGAGGGGACGTCCTCGAGCCACAGGGCGAGGAGGAAATCGGCCAGATTGTCTCTTCCCTAAGGGAGCACGGTGGACCATGTGAGGGGAATGAAAAGGGGAGGAGTGGAGGGAGTCTACTGTGAGAACAGAAGATCTATTGCTTCTTATGGAGGAGGCACGGAATGGACGTACATTCTGGGTGGGTGGGGGAACTGGACGCCCTCTGAGACCCATAGGCGAGGGTCTGACAGCACCTAATGGAACATTTCCCCCCATCCTAGGCCGGGCCAATGGTGTGGGGTCCCTGAGCAGCCGAGTTGAGCGGCGAGAGAGGGTAGGAGAAGATGGGGCAGGCCGGTGCCCTACAGGGGATATGCTGCGACGAGATGGGGAGGGAGAAGGTGATGGTCTTCTACTGAGCTGTGGAGAGAGAAGGGGAGATGCATGACCAGGGGAGAGGGGAGGGGAGGCTGGGCCACGTATTTTCCTTGATCCAAACAAGCTATGGGCTGGAGTGGCAGAGGGTGGGGGACTTCGCCTCCTCATTGAAGTACGAGGTGAGGAAGGTGGGGAACCTCTTCTCATTGATGCTCTTGGTGAGGGTGAAGGACTTCGCTGGATCATGGAGGCACGGGGAGAGTGAGGGGGTGAGGGTCTTCGAGCCAGGGGAGATGGTGATCTTTGAGGTTGCATCCTGTGACGGGCAAGGGGAGATGCCATAGGGGAGGAAGGAGGTGAGATTCGTCTTGACATAACAGAGGGGGGTCTTTGAGCACTAATGAACCCACTCCTCATGGATGGCTGTGGGGATGGGCTGCGTCTCTGTGGAAGCATAGGAGAAGGTATTGGGGAAGCCATGGCAGAGGGATGGCGTTGCATCTGTGGGGAGGGCATGATGACAGAGCGGCGGGATGGAGTCGGAGAGGGCTGCATGTGCCGTGCTGGAAGAGGGGACATGCTTGCTTGCTTAATAATCATGGCAGTTGGAGTGGGGATTGAAACTTGGCCATAACCCTGTTGCTGTGACATTATCATCGGGTCTGTCATCATCTGCTGAGGGAAAAACACAACAAAAAATTTGTGTAGAATAAAGTGAGGATGAGAAACAGAAAGGAGAAAATTGCATAGTGAAGTTCTGTTTAACAGAAATTATCTTGAGCAAAATTTTCAGCTTTTACAACTTGAAAGCTAACAATATGGTGGAACATTTTCTCGGTTGTTTAAGATGCTTTGTCTCTCCCACTAGGGTGGGATTAGTAATATGAAGGAATTACAGGCTGTGTTGCTCAAGATGTTTGCTTGGAGGGGCAATCTAGGGGTGCTCTCTAGAATACAGTTGGATTGTTTTCACATGTTCACTCCAAATTATAGTCGGAATCACGTTGAAAGTCAGAAAAATCTGTGACCCTCAAGCAATATTAATTATACAAAATCAGTCACACAACAGAGCTAGAAATACCTGAGGTGAAATCACTTGTGGAGACATTATCTGTTGCTGTGGCAACATCATCTGCTCTTGTGGTGACATCATTTGTTGTGACATCATCTGCTGCTGTGGTGACATAATTTGCTGTGGCAACATCATCTGCTCTTGTGGTGACATCATTTGCTGGGGCATCATTGGCTGCTGTGGTGACATCATTTGCTGGGGCATCATTGGCTGCTGTGGTAATATCATTTGTTGCTGTGGTGACAGAATCTGTGATGTCATCATTTGGGCAGACATACTCTGTTCTTGTTGTAACATCATCTGCTGCTGTGGTGACATCATCTGTTGCTGTGGTGACATTACCTGTGGGGGCATCATCGTTTGTTCTTGTGGGGGAAACACAGTTTGTTGTTGAGGAAACACTTGTTCTTGAGGCAACATCATCATTTGTTGTTGTAATGACGTGTCACCAAGTGAACCTGGTGCGAGAGGAATCTGGTCTTCATACTGGATGTCTGACATGTCTTCAAATTCTGGATCAGGTGGCAAAGTAGGTGGAGGGGGCAGGGGCACATCTAGACGCTCTTTCCCAAATAGGCGCACTTGAGGTCTAGGAACTCTAAATGTCATCTCCCCTCCCTGAACTCCACCAGTATCATCCCTATATTGATCCAACTGGTCTGTATACTGGTCCCCATACAGGCCTTGTACCTGATGCATCCCTTGCCCTCCAAAGCCAAAGGCCTGCCCACCTCCTGGTGCAAATCCAATGGCTTGCTGAGAGCTGTAGTCTTGGTAGGGCATACCAGCATCACTATAACTAAGTTGATATTCTGGTGGAAACCCCCCTGGCATTTCCATAGTTGCTGCATAAGGGTTCCCAAAATAACCTGCCTGTCCATTATCATAGTAACTCCCTTGTCCATCACTGTAGTAAACTCCTTGACCATTTTCATCATAATAACCCTGAGACTGAGGGTCAAGGAATCCATCTATATCACCTCCATACATATAGCCCTCACCCATTAGTGCATAGTGGTCCAGATCCTCATCATTATATATTGCTTGTTGTTCCTGGTACCCATAGTAATCAGCTTCCTGGTTGTGATAGTAGCCTTGGGCAGAGGAATAAGGGTTATAGTAGTCCCCCATGCCCTCATCATAAAGACCACCGTCATAATATTCTGCACTTGGGTCATAGAGTCCTTCTTCCTCATAGTAACCGAGGTCTTGATAGTCTGCTGCCCCTGCTCCATTGTCATAGTAACCAAACTGACCCTGGTTTCTATATGCTGCAGTTACCTCGTCTTCATAACCCTCATAACCATCATCATAGCCTCCATAACCTTTGTGGCGGACTGAATGTCGCTGGTTGTATCCATAAGCTTCCTCCTCATGCTCATAACCATCATTATGGTAACCACGGAGATAACCTCTGGAGCTGGCTTGTCTGCTATGCCCTCTCTGTTTGCCCCAGCCATATTTTCCTGCATTTCCGCGCATTTTAGTGGACAGGAAGCGTTTGGTCAGCCAGTTAGTTGCTGCTGCAACCTTACCCAGCAACATACTTCTGTTCTTGAAGTCGTCACCAGGCTCGTCACCATCCTTTTTTCTAAATAAACCTTTGAAGAAGCCCCCCTTCTTTTCGATTGATTCTTTCCCTCCTCCCAGACGAAGCAGCATATAGGTTGGCTTCTTCCCACCATTTGCTGCCGCCTTCTCTTTAGCCTCTTTCTCCTTTTTCCTCTTTTTGCTGGCCTTAAACCTCATCATGAAACGAGAGGTGTTCTTGAGCATGGACTTGCGGCGTTTCTTCTTAGCAAGGCGGTTCTTTCTCTTCCCCAACCCCAGGAACAAACGTGATGTACTTTTCAGCTTCTTCCTGCTGTTCCTGCGCCTCTTGAAGCCAGAAAACTTCATGAACATTCTGGACATGTTCTTCAGACCTTTCTTTGGGATTTCCTTTATTGGAAGCTGCGGCGCCTCCTCTTTCTTTTTGCCTTTCTTCTTCTTTGCATCAGCATCAGATTTCCCACCTTTGTGGTGGCGGTCATCTTTAGATTTCTTTTTGGATTTGCCATAATCCTCGTCATACTCCTCATCGTCCTCTTCTTGGTCTTCATCCTCCTCGTCATCTTCTTCTGAGTATTCTCCATGTCTAGACTTCCCCCCTTTCTTTCCCTTAGCCCCTTTACCTCCTCGTCCCTTACCTCTCCTGTCATCCTCTGAATCTTCCTCCTCATCATACTCCTCTTCACTTAACTCTTCATCCTCTTCCTCCTCACTAAGGAGCTCCTCCTCTTCCTCTTCGGACTCAACTTTCTTACCTTTCCCTTTGTCTTTTCCTTTCTTTCCGTCATCTTTCCCCTTAGGTTGCACCTCCTTTCCCTTCTTCCCCCCTTTCTTGTCATCCTTGCCTGCTTTCTTATCATCCTTTCCACCTTTCTTATCATCCTTGCTCTGTTTCTTATCATCTTTTCCTCCCTTTTTGTCATCCTTCCCTTTCTTTTCCTCTTCTTTCTTTTTCTCTGGTTCAGGTTTTCCACCCTTCTTCGTGTCCTTCTTGGGGTCTTTCTTGCCAGGCATTTTGACAAGTAGCTAGGTCCACACCATGCCCTCTCTTCACGAAGCAATGCTGTAAACTTTCAAAGAACACACATATGCACATGTACAATGTAGGAACGTTAGTATTGTATTTTAAGCTCAACATGAAAAAATATGAAGCAATAACTTGAGAAAACATAACCTGGAGTCTGACCTTTAAAAGATTCCTTGGTTTAGATATGTCTAGTTAACTTTGTGCCAGCACTATATGCAGGTTCAGTATCTGTGTGAGGACAGGTCCATCTGGCCAAAGCAGTTGTACACTGCCCAAATCTGGTCCCCATGAAGGCTCCTGTCCAAACATACATACCTAAATTACAGCCCCTCTCTCTCTCTCCACACCCACACACACACACACATATAAATAGACAAACACTAGCATACACACAATGAAACAAAGTAATTAAGAAAACTATGATCTTCATATCACTGCCCAATTCAGGAACTGTGTTAAAATTCACTTACCAAGATAATTAAGTCAGTACTAATTTCTTAGCATCACAAACTGTTTTATACACTTGAGTGATGTTGCAAACTCCTTATCATCTTGCTACCAAACGATCTCCATGGCCTATCCAGGAATCTCCAACCCTGACCAAACCCCACTCTGGATTGTGATTTGGAGTTCCTCAACTGTAAATCCTTAAAGCTCTGTCTTCCATTTGTGTACAATATGTCCAATTTCAACACAGAAATCTTTA
Organism: Chaetodon auriga; assembly: GCF_051107435.1. Classification (NCBI taxonomy): domain Eukaryota; kingdom Metazoa; phylum Chordata; class Actinopteri; order Chaetodontiformes; family Chaetodontidae; genus Chaetodon; species Chaetodon auriga. The sequence goes on from NC_135077.1 coordinate 17,063,079, forward strand.
ATCTGAGAGAGCTCAGACCCCAACATAGAGGTATACAATTTCTATCAATCTCTACTCATCAACTTCCAGCTCTAATGTAGGCCTTAAGGTCAAAGGGTTCAATGTGTCAGAGCCTTTGTTTCCCTTAAATACCTGCTTTAAATCTAATTCTGCTTTAGTATGTAGAGCATTGACTGCTTAACCTCACTGCAAACTCTTACAAAAGAGATTTTTACTGTGTTGGTTTTACTAATTTCCACACAGTGTGATCCCTGCGGCATTTGCATCCTGTCAAACCCCATACAAACATTAAAAACACACAAACAAAGCATGCAGCTGTTACTCTGGCTCAAACTCTACCCTCGTAGAGTCATAGTAAAAAACAAACTCTTGTGGCAGTGTCACCACACTAATTCATCAAGACAGCTCTTCATCATAGTCACCTCAACATTCAATGACAAACAGTACAAAGGAAGCGTGGTGGTCGCCAGAATCTTGGCAGTCTTCAATTTTGCTATGTCCTTGCAGGGAGGCTCTTCTTTAGCACTTAAAAAGAGAAAAAGCCAAAAACTCCAGGACAATGTCTTTAGGTCACACTCAGCTTCTTCCTTTGACCTACTCCGTCCTCTGTTGCTCACTACAACACATTCCCTCACTCAACACAGCACACTGCTCACATTGCCCTCCTCAGAGTGTGTGACAGCCAGTGTGTGTGTGTGTGTGAGTGAGTGTGTGTGTGAGGGAGAAAGAGAGAAGGGCAGATGGGTTGCCCGTTTGTGTGTATGTGTGTGCGTTTGCATGTGCGTATAGTGAATGTGTATGTGTTTGCGTGCATTTGAGGAGTTCCTTGTGGCGGGTCGTAGAAGGAGTCTTAATTTGTCATCTGGCTCTACAGGTGAAACTCGAGAGCTCCAGGCGACTGAGGGGGCGGGGCATAAATAATACAAAAGGTCGAGAGAGAGAGAAAGAGAGAGAGAGAGAAAGAGAGACAGACATGGGATGCAGAAGATAAGCCTGATTGGCAGTAAGATGTCATCAAATCCACAAATATCCAATAATTAACAACCTCTAATTTCTGTATCAGTAATGTGTTGTATGTACACTTATGAGTCACATAGACAAACCTTTATGATAACTCACCTTAAACATACCCCTCATCTTTTTCCGGAGTATCATATACTGTCAGGTGTGTGTCTATGTGTGTGTGCGAGTGAAGGTAAGTGATGGATCATGTAAGAAACATTAAATTTAAACAGCATCAGTATGAGAAATGCAGGCAGCCACCAACCTACTTCCACATACGTAACAGCAGGAGAAGGAGCAGAGGCAAGAGAAACACCCACTTGCTAGATATGTGACGTCTTCACTCTAAGGTATCAATAACAAGAGGAATGACTCTCTCAAACACACACACACACACACACACACACACACACACACACACACACACACAGAGTCAGTAAAGGATCGGTAACAGGGCTGTGATTATTAGTGCCATCAACCAAATTATTCCTCTTGCAGAGGGAAGGGGTCGGATTGCCAGATCTGTCCTTTTACAGAGTATAGGTGTTGGGTTGCCAGATCCTGATCTTTGGGTCTTGGTGTGTAAGTCTATCTGATCATTACCAACCAGCAACGAGAACATGCAGTGTGTGTGTGAGTACATGTGCGCACAGTGTGTTTATTCAGAGTTACGTCTTCGAGTGGGTGCACATGTGCATTAAAAAGACGGAAAGCGTGATGAAAGAGTATTTTTTCCTGGATTTCCCACGGTTTGTCTCTAACCGTACATCTGCCTTTGATGCAGAATGAAAAGACCCTATCAAACGTGAAAAGCTCTGAGTTGCAGCCAGTCTCCCTCTTCCCAAAGCAATCGCTGCTGGCAGGTGGTCCTCCATCTTTTGATAGAATTTGTAGAGAAGAGACAAAACACAGAAACTGGGATGCATGCCCGGGAGAGAAAAGCAGACAGAGGTGGACTTGATGAGGCTCATCAAAAGCATTCAGGTCCTGAGGGGAGCAGCAGATCATCTTTGTCACACACACACACACACACACACACACACACACACACACACACACACACACAGTAATCTGCTGCTATCTAGTGGACCAGTATTACACCTGCAGCACTTGTACTAGTGTGAAGTTGGTTGGATCACGTAAGTATACAGGCCTTCAGCAAGTGTAAGGTTTGCCCAATACAGAGCAAACACCTCATGATTATGCATTGTTTTCCATGATTTAAATAGTCTTATCATGAGTGGTAACGGAGATACATGAAGAAGTCTAACTCCAGGATGAGAGGGAATTAAATCAAGCAAAGTGTGCAGGTAAACGAATAGACTGCACAGTCCACGTATGCAGGACTAAAGAGGATGGAGGAGGTGTAGGTGCACCCAAAAACCTACCTTTCCTCCGACACACCTTGCACTGGGGCTGCTCACGTCACTGGAGCTCCGTAGCCACGTTTCCCCATCCTCTTACAGGTCAAAAAACTAAAGAAAAAAATGTAAAAAAAAAAATCACCAAAAACTACAACAAATCCCATTTACATTTTCTTAAACTTAACCACTCACACACTTCCTCGCATCAACTGGTCCTCTGGCGGAGAACCAGGGGTCAGTCAGTGGAGAGGAAGTGTGCCACCGGGACCGGAGGATTAAATTTTAACGACCGCTATTCTTCGGTGACCTGCCGAGGCTTGAGTTCCACACAGTCCGGCGAGAACTGATGAGCACCGCGAGTCGATACACACTCGCAGTGGTAAATAAACAAGGTGGGTAAACTTAAGTCAAATTAATTTAATTAAATTATTATTAAAATGTAAATATTACCGTCTTATTTTGCCTTATAAAGTGCCATTTTTGCCCTAACGGTTACGTGATATAGCCTAGCTTAATTTGTTAGCTAGCAAAGTTAGAGAGCATAGTATTATTTAGCGTGAAGTGGGGAAAAAAGTTGGTTTTCCCTCCATTACCTGGCTGTTATCCGGAGGTTTGGCCTACAGGGCTTTGAGTGTTTAACATTTCCTCTCACCCGGACTGAACACGGTGGGAAAGTGTGTCATGAGATGGCTCACGGGGTAAATGGAGCATAACAGATGAAGGTGAGAGCTCCAGCAAGAAAATGTACAGTTGACGTCTCCACATGAGCAATCCTTCTGTTGCCCGCCAGATGGACCCGCCTGACAGCAAACAAACAGCAGAGAGCCGCAAACTGCTGCATCTCCACTGGATTCACTCCATAACCCAGACGACCTTGCCGTCTCCCCCACATGACCGGCTGGCCGCCCGTATCAAAACAGGTTTTGGCTTTGATATTGAACCAACTGTGGAGAGACACGATGCAAGACCTCGCTATTTTTCTTCTTTTTTATTTCAGAAATGCAAGCCTTTGGGCACATTGGAGCTATTTTTAGAGCTGCTCCTGAAACTGACAACTGATTTACACAAACTGAAACCAATAGGAAAATTTGCAGCGTTTTGAGGTAAAACATTTAATACACTGTTGATGTTCTGCAGCTGGCAGCCAACATCTCGGTCATTGCGGGCAGCTCTCCAGCCTGCCCGCTGCTTTTCTGACCAAAACCAGGGCACCGCTTTTATTTTTTGTCCACTAGCGGCAATGTAATCAATTACTGGTCTACTTAAACCAATGTTTGGGAAATGCAATTACTGATGTGCAAGTAAGTAATCCAGAACTTTAGGTCAATATCTGTTTTAGTCAATAAGTTAGAGCTGCAACAATTAATCAATTAGTAGTGTAAAATTAAATCTCCAATGATTCTGATAATCAATCCATATTTTTTAAAGAGAAGACAGTCAAAATTCTCTTAATCAAGTGTTTTAAATGTGAATATTTTCTGTTTTATTCTTTATGAGCGTAAACTGAATGCCTTTCAGTTGTGGACAAAAGGACACATTTGAGGATGTCACCTTGGGCTTTGGCAAACACTAATCGACATTATTCACCACTGACATTTTATAGATTTTATATATAAACAACTAATTGATTATTCGACAATGAAACTAATTATAGCCCTGCTATAAGTGAAGGAGTAAGTGGTTCCCAATCTGGGAGTCAAGACTCCCAGCAAAGCAGAAAGAACACGTTTCCGCTCAGACACCTATTTTCATCTAATTTTTTTTTTTCTCTTGTAAATAAAAGATTTTACTTTGAATAATTTTTATTTCTAACTAATAATCACTTTGCTGCTTCCCTCTAAAAATATGTAATCAAAACAATGAAAAAAATTTCTCTTTAATGGTTGAACTGGTCACAGCTGGTAGACAAGCAACCTTTGATCAGTAGCAAAGCGTTATTTTAAGAGGTGACACATTAAAAGGGTTGAGAATCACTTGATCAGATGAGTGATAGCAGAGGGAATCGCACTCTTTCTTTCTGTGTGGTTCTGCTGTGTGTTTTACGCAGCTTGTGGGTAGTAGCTATTTTATTCTTTGTGGAAGCAAATCTTACCTTAATTATTTGCATTATTTTGAAGGCAGCCACCAAGAGCAACCAAGAGTTGCTGCTAGAACTTGCTACTCCCTCAAAAACAGCTCGCTTAGGGCTCTGAAACAGGAAATATCTATAATCCTTGGCATGTTCCAGGGCCCCTGTCTAGCTCTGAGCTCTGTGAATCATTCAACGAAAGTAATGGCTCCATCCTGCAGGCACAAGGCACAAGCTACTTTTTCTTGAATAACACAGTGAAACCTTGTTTCAGGGTTGTGATGACGTTTCTGCAGGAAAAATGTTGCTAAAAAAAAAAAGTCAAGCTAGAGAAAACAAATATCAGAGAGCGGATATAATGTAATGTATATACTGTATATATATACTGTGTGTGTGTGTGTGTGTGTGTGTGTGTGTGTATTAGAAGGAAGAGTTCAAATGTAAGAATGTAAGTATCCTAAAATTTTAAATTAGTAGATGAAAAGCAAAAATGCAAATAGTAATGAGGTGAAAACAGACAAGAAGTATCTCCATCTTGTTTCTTCTGATTTTGAAATGATGCAGCCGTGAGCTTTCCCGCTACCAGGCTCTGCTGGTTGGACCACAGGCAACAGATCAGTGAGCGGATCAACAACATTAGTTTTTCTCCTGAAGGAGTCAGCTGAGTCTGGAGCTGGAGCAGCTGCTCTGAGACACACGGTCTCTGCGGCGAGTCAGAGGGTGACTGTAGAAAGCTCCCACTGGGACACAGAGACCTGTGCATGCGTGACTTTGTCTCAGTGTTTAAGAGAGCAAGAGAGAAAACATACAAATCATGCAAGATAGAGAGATAGGTAGATAGATATTTAGGGAGAGACAAAAAGCAGCAGGGTCCATCCATCCACATCCCCTTCATAGAGGCTCCACCTACATAGGCCGATATAGCGAAGGAGTGAAGCTGCTAGAGTAGCGAGGATCCTGCTGTGTGTCCATCAGTTTCAAATAATCCCTGCTGCTGCTGAAGTGTCCTTGAGTCACATGTTGAACCCCTGCCTGTACAGAGACACACCTGACTGCTGTTGCACTCCAAACTACAGTCAATTTGTTCCCGTTTCTCACAAAAATGCTCATTTGGTGCATATGTCTTTTATCCACAGTCCAGATTACGTCAACCAGACAGTTCAGCAACAAGCAAGGCCCCAACCTGCAGAATCCGCAACCACCATTCCCACACCCACACCAGGATGGATATAGTAAGAGTGTGTGTTCCTGTATGTTTCTTTGTTTGTGTGTACGTGTGTGAGGAGGTAAGGTTGAGCTGACAATGACAAATAGTCTTAAATAGGATAAGAAGCTGCATTTGAGGAGAGGAATGTATAGCAGCAGATTGTGTTTATGGGCTTGCATGATCAATTGTAGGAGCCTTACAGGATAGAAAAATATTTGCATCATGGAGAGTTGTACAAAACCTCAAAGTGCTGTCAAGAGCAACGCGGTACATTAATCCAAATACTAAGAAAGCAAAGCCAACTTTTGTCACACGACTAATTAAAAAAAGAAACACTATCACCACATGTGGATCAATGGAAAATATTTGCATACTCCTCTGTGCCAGTCTAGTATTAAACACCTGTGCTGTGAATTGAGTAAATAATAATAATAATACCCATCTTCTACTGTGCAATACGCAGAATCAGATTGTTTAAAACAAAGCAAGATGCAATCATCACCATTATCAGCTCATGCAAAATGTAGTTTTTAAAAATCTATGCACACTCTATCAGGCTTTTAGTTCACACCAGTAGCTTGTTAAAGTGCTGTAGGCTCCGGGGAACAAATGAAATTATGAGTCATTTTGTTTTGACATTGAGCATCAGGGACTCTCAGATGCAAGGAGAGAATACAGTAGACGTAGGAAAGGTCCAGTAGCTTTACAGTGACATTAATTTAGATTTCTGTAACAGCTTGGCCTTGTTTTTTTATGGAATGGCAACCTCCTATTACTGGATGATATTTGATTGATAGATCATAGTATATAAGTATAAACATACAGAAATGCAAGTAATGCTAAGTGGCAACATTTGCCTTCTCTCCAGGTTCCAGAAATGGGATTTCATGTAAAACAAATCTGTGGTATTTACCCACATTCAAAACATTCATCAGACCAGATCTACCAAGATGTGAAAGCATTTCTCTAAATGGCTGTTAAACATAATGACACAGCTTAAAGACTGTCTCTCTTCCTCCTGGGTGTTTTGAAAACATAACAGACCGAGGATTTCATTTAGTGCTGCTTTAGATCTACTCCACTCTCAAGTATGTGAGAGCAAAGGTGCAACAGAGATGAAATTATCATGTTGTTTTCTGCACAGCAGGTGATTATTTGATCATCAGGAACCACTTGGTTCCGAGATCATGCTTTCATGTGGCGATGGTGCTGTGGAATGGAGATAACACCTGTCTTGGCACTCAAAACCACAGAAATGGAAAATATATGAAAGCTAATGCATTTCATAACCGTATTAGATTAAGCCAAATTATAATTTAAGATCTTTTTAAATAGAGGAAAGTGGGCATTCTACCCATAGTTGATATTTTCATATTTAGACACAAAGCAGAGACACGTGGCAGAGGGGACACCTGTGGCCTCAGACTTGGCAGACTTGGTTGTTTGACTAATTGTGCTGCAATTTGAGACATTTATTCACAATATACATAATATGTGGTAGATGTACACCTGTAATGTATCTAATTGCTGTCTTGCTCTCTGCATACTGATGCATTGTGAGCAGGAAAGTTCTACAAATTTATATTCAGAGGGGCTGACTTCAGCAGACCTGCAGTAACTCCACACGCTGCCACTCACGCTGTGGAAACTTAAGTATTCATGTGGTCCACAAAGACATTGTATAATCTATGTTTAAATAGAATGTTTGAAATAAACTTGGCAATTTAATACCCCTAATGGGTGGTGAATTTTAATGTGAAATGTAACATTTGGGCGAGTTTGGATTATTTTGTCTTTAACCTTAACAGCCTGCAGTAAAACAGCAAGAAGATAATATTATCCTCCAGTGCTCTTTATAAGATTCTTCAGTGTGTAGAAGCTGCAAATACCACACGTAGCTGAAAAACTTGGGGTGGAAGAATACCTCAAACAAAATCCTTTGCTGTTGTTTGCTTTATGGTGTCATGCATGACATACTACACTAAATAATGTCTTAGCCCAAAGATATTGTAGTCCATATGAGGAGTATGACAACAAAAGGTTGAATTGTGTTTCAATCAATCAATTCCCCGGAGGAACTGGACATCGGGGGAGACAGATGGCTGGGTTACCTTAACCTGCTGTCACCATGACTTGGACCCGGATAAGCAGTGAATGGATAGATGGAAATCAGTATAATGTTGGCATGGTTTCCATGCTCTCTGCCCCCACATTTTGGAATTTTGGAGGCTGAAAATGTAGGTTATCACTGTAACAATTCTGGAGTGAGACCAAGAATCAGTAGGTAGGAGTTGTAGTACAAAAGCAGGTTTGAATAGTCAAAAGGCAGGATACAGGTCAACAACAGGTAGGCAGTCAACAGAGGCAAACAACACCAGAGGGGATCAGGCAGGAAGCCAAAAGTCCAAAAACCTAGCTGGGTTCAAAGTCACTAACACAGGCAGCCGTCAGATTCAGGAAACAAGGCTGCAGGAGGAAACCTGGAAAATGGTGAGAGTTACTGGGCAGGCGAAATTTGTCTTGTGTGGGTCTGATGTTATAATGAGGCACAAGGGTATGCAGACAGGTAGAGGGTCAGGTGGCTGGAAAAGGCTGGAGCACACTGGGGGCCACTGCTGGACAGGGTGGAGGAGGAATGACAGTGCCTAAGATCAGAGATGAAAATCAATATGCAGTTCATTCTTAGACTAAACCACATTACTCTCGCTATTTTGACAAGTATTGCAGCCCTAACAATCAGGCATCACTGTAACAACTGAAACCCAGAAGCAGAATCAGTTGGTAGAAGTGGTAACAGAAAAGAAGGCAGGATGTAGGTCGAAAACAGGTAGGCAGTCAGCTGAGGCAAACAAAACCAAGGGACCAGGCAGGCAGCCAAAAGTCCAAAAAACTAGCTGGGGTTGAAGTCACTGAAGTCTGAAGTTCCACACAAATTGGGTTAGGTTTGGTAGCAACTGAAGAAAAGTAATTTTATCGAATTATGAATGTGATGACAGTGAGGTTAGTGCATTTGGAAGACATTTTGACATCACAACAGGAAAAAGTGCAGGTGTGGAAATTAATAAAATAAAATTAATGAGCTGCTTTAGTTTCACTGTCCTGATATTGTGCTTGCTGGCTTCAAAGGGAGGGGTGGGGTCACGGCTAGATGCCACCAAATTCTACACACTGGACTTTTAATATGGGGCTGCTATAGGTCAGCGAAAATGACACCTGCTGATTTGATCCATCGCTTAGTGGCAGTTGTTCTTACTTCTGTTTGAAATGGCCTTTTCCTCTTATCTGTACACACTGCCTTTGAAAGTCTTAACTGTTTCATATTCATTAGTCATATACAGTATTCTTTTCTATTTACAGCAACTCAACAATAGTTGGCAGGGGAGAAGCCACGAATCTCTCTCTCTCTATGGGCAAAGCCTGGGTCTCTCTCAGCACACTGCTGGCCTGCAGATCCCAGTTGGCCACTCATGATGGTCAGTCCACCTACGCCTCTGAGTGTTGTTGCCACTGGCAGAAATATACAGGCAACAACAATCACAATCAGTGTACAGAGGAGAGGGAGCCATTTCTTCAGCAAATTTTGCAGACTCTCCACTCACACCCAACCCTGACTTTTGCACATGATTAATTAGCATAAACATTTTGTGAAAGCTGTTTACACTTTCACTTCTTTCTCCCTCCCTCTTGCAGCCCCCTCCCCCCTCCCTTTTGTGGGATGAGTAAATGATTAGGTGTTGCCGGGAGCAGCTGGAGAAAGTCAGAGATAAAGTCAAGACACAGCTGGAGTGAGTTCACCTCATTTATGCATGACACTTGTTCACTCACTCACAAACACACATTGCTGCATATGTGCTGCTTTTTCAGCCCAGCTAATTACTTAATTGCTGTGTATATTCTGTGTGTGTACATCAGCATGTTTACCAGCAGTGACAGCAGGACTTCAGTGACAGATGTAGCATTTTCACACTGAAAACCACTGTTATACACACGTGTTTATATATATATATATATATATATGTACACGCTCATGTACTGTATATACATTTATATACACAAGGAATAACATTACAGCTGTTGCAGCTCTCTCCAATTTGGGGGGATGCCTATTTTAAACCTGGCACTTTAATGCCCGGATTTAAAAGAATGTGCTGAAAGGGCACTTACTAAGATTACTCATCTATACAGTAAGGACAGACTGCACATTTGAGGAATTAAAACAAAATTTTTTAATTCCCGGTGCCTACTTTTGAATGTCTACAGATATATTACTGTTAGATTTAACAAGGACCACTGCTCCATTGACTGTTGCCCTAATCTTAATAAAACAGACATCAAGGCTGTGTCTAAAATCACTCTTTATTTACTATATAGTTCTCTACATTTCCACTAGTCTCTTAAAGCTCAATTTAATGCTCACTATTGAGTAAGTATCCATTATATACATAGGAAGTTGTCAATGAGTAAACAAGGGAGTGATTTCGGACACAGATCTAGTTTATTCATCCACAGATATTGCTTATGATCTAAATATACAGACACATGCTTTCCAAAACAAACAATCTGCACACACATTTTTTCATGTAATTTAGTTTTCGTTCTCTACTGTTATCAATCATAACCAGTGAAATCCCCACACTGACATTATTGTCTGAGATATTGCAGCCATAATGACACTAACACTGTGACAGTCTATAACAGCCTGTTTGTGCTGTTCTCATGGGTCTGGTGTAACGAGGATAATATTGGCTAGTGGGTATCAGAGTACAAAGTGTCACAGAAGATTACACAGCATGTGGAAACACGCTGCTTTCCATGAGAGACAAATAGTCCCACTGCAACCATGTAAATGTGGCCTTCACTGATCACATTGACCAGACCATATGTGCCAAGAAAATGCCACAGCGACACCTTAAAAAGGTGTGTTTGTGTCTGTGTGTATGTTTGTGTCTGTGTGTAAGACAGCATTATGTAGCCACCCAACTAGCTCCCTCGATGGTCCTTTAGGAGATGCAGCAGATGGACAAGTTTCCCATTCAGGGGAAAAATGTCCCAAAAACCAGACTGCATGAGATTACAAAATGACCAAACAGACATTTGGGATAAAACATACTAGTACAGAAGCAGATGCACACCAGTACATTCAGTATGGGCGAATCAATACAAAGAAATTCATTGACAAATCAATAATTACTTAATTTAAGAAGTAAGAAATGTGCAAATCAATGGATAAAATAACTAACCAAAATATATCAATCAAAATGTTATGGTTGTGAATAATAATTATAATTTTATAAACCACACTGACTTCATAAATACTGAACATTTATTTAAAAAATTAATTATCATCAATTCCTGCAATATAACATTTTATTTTATTTTATTTTATTTTTAATGATCAAATACTTATTTTTTTGGAGTCATTTCTTTATTCGGTTTTACCTTGATTGTATTTACAGTTAGATGCATAAATGTTAACTTGAATATACCATAAGCATATTTTGAATGAATGTATCACATGCTGTAAATGCAACTGCAAATAATTTCTCCCACTCTTCCCCATCCTAAGCTCCAAAACATTCCCGCTTACACCACCCTCCAGCTGATGAGCGAAAAAGTAACACGCAGACATATTATCTTGTTATCACGTATCAAACTTACAATATCTGTATTCATGCATGCATACGGATGCACATGCACCAATGCAGCCATATTTACAGTATCTGTGTGTGTACATGCAAACATCAACTTATTAACTGGTTCATGAATTGATCATCAAGCAGTAAATCAGCTACAGTGTATCAACTAAGGTGATTTTTTTAATGATGTCTTAACGAATGGAAAACTATACTGACAATTTTTCAGAGTCAACTGAATGAACAATCCATCCCTCTATCCTTGCCTCAAGTTCAATCCAGTAGACTACTCAATTCTCAATTAATTCTTCTCTCTTCCAATAATTACTCCCTCTAAGATTCTCAAAATGCAAGAGGCTAGTCCCTCAGGCTCCCATCATCCAAACAAATAAGCAACAACCTTTTCTTACCCACGGAGGAGCCAGAAAGTGATCATTGTGCTGTTTATCAACCCAGTATGCTGATGCCTGCATCCACCACAGCATACCCCACCACCATTAGGATAAAGACCCGATCAGCAGTTGGCTGATGGCCAAACTGGGAGTTTACACTATTGTCTGATTATTGGATTCATCCCCATAATCAGGCATTATCCCCAGACAAAGTCTGTGCAAATCTAATCTATGTTTAATCAACAGCACTACATTTTTTAACTAGTCTGCTGATTGAAATCATTACATGTGTTTCTTTTTCTAGTTGTTACTGTTTATCGAAAAACAAGTAAAACAAGTGTACTTATGGCTTTTAAGAGCTCAAAAAGGACCTAAAATACATTGTTGGAGTGACAGATTTCAGTGGCAGGTTTACGTGTTCATCCATCTTAGCATCTGATGATGTTGATTCTTTGTGCTAACTGACAAGCTGCTTCACCAACACTTAACCAAGATCTTGTATTTAGAGGTCATACTGTCCGTCCCTTTATCAAGAGATCTCAGTTAATATGAAAAGGAACAATACTTCAATTGCACAGTCAGGCATTTGTTATTGCCAGCAAGAAAATGAATGCACTCTCTAGTGATGCTGATAATGGAATGGCCTGAAGTAAATAAAAAGTTACAGCTTCAAGATGAGCTATTTTCAATTGTTCTGTGGACTGGACCAATTAGTTTTATTTGCCTCGATCCTCCAACATGTCAGTGTTCTACTGCACCAACTCCTTAGCCACAAGTACCCAATGTACAACCCCACCCCAAGAACTTAACACTCTGAATATACAAATGGGATTTCCTGTAGCACTGTGATTTTCTGAGCTGTCACATTGGGTACCAGAGTGTGCCCTGGTGCTTTACTGCAAATTAACCAACACAGTCTAATGTGTCCTTCCCGAAATCAAGTCAGTGCATATTTCTGGTGTGTTCCATATTGCCGCTTGAGGTGGGTCATACTAAGGAGTCAGTAGCTCTCTGCTTCTCTGTGTTTCTCAGGTACAGTCCCGATGCCATGCTGCAGCATTTGAAAGTCTGTGACCACCATATCACTGTTGTTGGACCTGAGTCTTCATGAATCCCGCAGGTTAGTTCTAGAGTGTCAGTGGCTTGACTATTTGGAGTTTAGTTGCTGTAATATATATTATTATTAATAACTAGAATAATAGTGAACTTTGTTTGTATAGCACGTTGATGCAAGAAATGCAGCTCTAAGTTCTTTATAACAAAGAAATCACATGCACCAAATGCAAAAAAGACAGAATGAACATAAGAACAGGGATAGAAAATCAATGTTAAATGTGATGGAGAATAAAACCCAAGTGCAGTTGTGCATTAGTGCGAGGCAAAGTGCAAAGGTTTCAGGCCTGTATCAGGAAAGTCATAGCGAGTTAAAGGCTAAAGGTACGGTTTCAGCTTTCTTTTAAAAATAATTAGTGAGCTGGCTTCCTGGATATCTATAGTTAATGTGTTGTAGAGCTTTGGGCGTAATTGACAAAGGCTGCATCATCGTTTTTTTTTCAGTTGTTGCTGATAACCTTCAATAAACCAGCAGCAGAAGATCACAGTGTTCTTGAAGGCAACAGTCAACAAGGGATTTAGCAATGCAGCAATGTCCTTGCCCAGTAAGGGCTTTGTATATAAAGAGGAGGAAGACCTTAAAATCTATTCTAATTGTTACAGGAAGCCAGCGCAGAGCAGCTAAAATGGGACCAATTTACTCTCTCCTCTTGGTTCTGGTTAACAGCTGTTCAGCTTCTAATAGTTAGTAAAGACAGTTAGTAATGGACTCTATAGCTGCAGCATCATTTGGTTCAGCAGGGATGTACAGTTGTGTGTCATCCACATAACCATGGAAACTCACATTGTGCTCTCTGATGATGTCACCAAGTAGCAGCATGTATAGTGAGAATAATAATGAACGTCTGCAGCTCCCTGCAACCCCAAAACTGGCGTCATGTTTCTCAAACATGTGACACTGCTGTAAAATTTTCTCCCTTTGGTGTATGCTTGAAAGCAGTTCGACACACAGTCAGAAAGGCCAACCAACTGTTCAAGACCATTGATTAAGATTCCATTGTCAGTTGTATCAAAAGCTACACTTAGGTCTGAGAGGGCAAGAACTGAGACCTTATTTTCAGCAGAATTTGTCTTATGTCACCGATTATTTTAGCAAGAGCAGTTTCAGTGCTGCAGACTGTTCTGAAGCCTGATTCCTCCAGACTATCATTTTCTCTAAGAAAGGAGTTAATCCTTTCCGATATCCTACTGATGATTGAAAGCCATCTAGATTTTGGTTTCTTTAGTAAGAGGACGTCAGGGAAGATGCCTGTTTGAAGACATATATGCAGAATCTTCAAGACATGACTTTAAACACTGTCGAACACCTACTTTAAAAATGCTACAGGTCAACACGTGAGCTGTAGGAGTTACACCCAGCGAGAGCAGAGCTCAGTCCATGTAATACAGACCCTGTCATATTAGGGCCTATTCACAATATGCATTATTCAGATACCTCAACTACACCTGTGCTGATGAGATTTTCATATTTATTCGTATTTAGTTCACCTGTTTCAGCCCAAAATGATCTTTGTCGTGAAAATGAGGACAGACAGTGTTCCATGAAGAGAGTTCTCACTAAAGCTACAAAACTTTCTAAATCCTTATTTGCAATTAATTATTAAATTATTGACTGACCTTTTCAAGCTAAAGATAATTGCTGGTGTGGCCAAGTGAAAAAGACACAGCAGTGCATCACTCCCAGCTAATTGATTTGGCTGCTGCACTCGTGAACTTTTCACTGTGATCAGCACTGTGACAGAAAGTAATCACCTATCAAATTTTTTGATGAGTAGTTCTCAAAGGTGCCCATAAATTTGCATAGGGTGATGATGATACCGCCAAGATAGACCCTTGAGAGTCAACTGAAAGCTTGCTTGAGATCCACGCACTGCACACTGCCCCTGTCTGGCTGTAGGAAGCAATGCCGTCTGTAGGAGAGCTTATTCCAGGTCACCCACTCTCTGTGGGCGAGAGAGCGAGAGAAGGTGGAGAGTGCAAGAGAGGGAGGGAGACGAAGTAGAAAGACAGACTAGAGCGAGAGAATATCTATAACTCGATAAATGCCAGCTATCACACACCGTTCTGTTCCAGATAGAGAGCCTTGAATACATTTCTGTTTATTTTGTTGCCATTTATTGACAGAGTGATTCATTTCCTGAGTCTATATAAAGCCATGTACTGTAGCTACAATGCAATGTCTTTGCCATGGCAGTGCTTCAGTCTAAGACAAAAATGAAGAAGAGTCAAGATCGCTGCATAGAAGACAGAAATTTGTCTCGCAGGCGCATCATACATCGTCATTAGGCGGAACGCAGCCCACCTACTTTCTTCACCAACCAGCTTACTTCCAGTTGCATAGAAACATTACAGTGAATCATACTTTTGTGGATTTCTATTGTGTTTCCCTGTCAATCAAAGGCTTGGTGATTGTCAGATAAGACCTAGTGTGTGCTGGTATGAACATGCCAATCCATTTGAAAACCTAGGAAGTATGTGTTGCTACAGGAACTGCTGTAAAATCGCTGACCGTGTGAGCGTAACCAGGAAATCAGCTTTAAGAACTTAGTGTAACTGCCCCAAAATGTAAAAAGCATAAAAATCACCATGCTGTTCCTAAAAATGCATCCAAATCGATAGTAGAAATGCAACCCGAAGTGTGCCATCAGGTCTTGTTGTCATGGAAACAATGCGTATTTCACTAAAAAGACTTTTGAGCAAAGTTGACAGTTACAGGCTTTTATGGCCTGGGCTTCCGTTTGCTGTGCAGCTAATTATCAGTGTGCGCTTTAAAGGATTTCCATATTGGTTGCATCAGCAGTGAGCGAGCTGTGGGAGGGCTGCCTGTGCTGGGGAGGTGTGATCAGTGGGGCTGGTGTACGTCAGTTTGTGAATGAGTGGCTGGCGTTGTGCAGCACTTAGCGTGGCCAGTTGTTTATGAATGGGGACTTCTGTAGCCATAAACCATATGTATCTGGGTTTGACTCTGCCAAAACAAGTGGTGACAGTCCGAAAAAGTCAGTTACCATGGATACAAAAATTGCCCACATCATTTTTGTCAGAGGCCTTGTGTAATCGTTTTTCTCTTCCCAGTAATTTATTTATCTATTGATTCATCTATTTATTTCATTATTTTTTTTTGTCAGTTTGTTTTTGAGCCTGCCTGCTGGTTTCATTGTCGGAGCTGCTTTAATTGGACTTCTTTCCCTTTCCTCTGATTCATTCCAGGAATATTGGAGTACTGGGCTTTGACTATTAGCCAAACAACATTAGTGGAATGAGCTTTTGTCTTGAATAATTATGGAGTAATAACAAAACAGTTAGCGCAATGTTGACGAACTACACTGTGATAATGGGTCTCCCTTGTTTTTCAAATATTTTACAATCACACACTGGTATGGGCTTTTAGTATAAGCCTTACACGGCAGAAATAAAGAGGTGATAGTAGCCGGCTCATTGAGGCTTTTGGATGCTCAAAACCGCATTTGAACCTGAGCTGAGTGTGTGCGTGTGTGAGTGTGTCCGGTGCAGTCTCTGCAGCACGGTGACTGCAGGTAACTGGGTAACTTCTGTTCACCGTGCTGTTGGCCCATGAAAGATGCATGACGGCTGAGCCCTGTGGTTATAAATCAGTTATAATAACAGGGACGCATGTTCAGAGAATTGCAACACCGTGGACTCCTCCCCTTCTGCCTAAATACCTACAGCTGTCTACAGACAGGGCAGAGCTGACTCACTATGTTGTCCAAGTGTTGTGCTGGTGTGCACCGGATGAATGCATACTAAATGAGAGAGAGAGAGAGAGAGAGATCCTGCGTCTGTGCGCATGCAGAATCCTGCAAAAGGTCATGTCCCAAAAAATTACTATAAGGAGGTCTGCAGGCATGCATACTCCTGAATGAGATAATACTTAAAGAAAAGGACAGCTTTTAAAGGCTTATTTATGGTGGCTCGGAAGAATGTATGATTTTATTTCCTTGGCAACAGCTTAATGTTTAAATATAGAATGAGACAAGCTTAACCATACTCCACTGGGGCTAAGTTTGGGTTAACAAACTAAAAATGAAATTCACTGTGAGTGGCATCACACAGCATCCTCTGCACTTTCTAAGGGGGTGTCCTGGGTCTGGCCTGTCCCAACAGGATGCCTCTAATGGGTAAATAGCAGGAGGAGATGGCTAGAAGAGGGATGGCATGAAAGAAAGGCAGAGCTATTATATTTGGAACCCCAGGAATTTTTCCTCAAAAGAAAAGACCATCATCCACTCTTCCTGTGGTCTGTCTCCCTCTCTTTTATGTCCACGTTATGCAATCGTCTGTTTCTTTTATTCCAAGCCTCGGAGGCTTGGGCTCTGACGGAGGAGGATAGAGGACCTCAACAGGTGGAGAATTTTATTCTAGGGATAGAGGAGGAGGAGGTGGAGGAGGAGGAGGAAGAGGAGGGTAGAGAAGTGTTCCTTAATAATAAGCCCTCTGGTTCTGGTTAAGCTGTGCTGTTTTTGTGTAACTCAGCTTATAACAGCCAGTCCTAGTAGATCCCTGGCCTGCTAACATGACCCCATGCAGTATCTACACCATCTGTCTGCAATGGGACTCCAAGGCAACACTCAGAGGGAGATGCAAAGAGAGGGATGGAGGGAGAGGGGGAGTGGGGAGGTTGTCAGCACTCCCAGAGGACCCCCTGTGCTGCAGTTTTGATCTGCTAATTATGTTTAATTGAGACTGTGTAATTCACTATCATTGGCTGTGTTTTCCTTTATCTCACCCGTCGCTTTTTAACAAACTCTAGCGCATGACACATCATCTGCAAAGACAAAAAAAAAAAAAAAAAAAAAAAAAAAGAGAGAGAGAGAGAAAAACCTTGGGTGCATTAATTTTGATGGGATCGGTGTCTGCATAGGGACCACTGGATTGTGTCAGGCCTTCGACAGTTCAGCGGATATTGAGATGTTTTATCTGTGCGCAGTGGATGCTCTGAGGAGCGGAGGCGCGACGCGGCGACCTGTTTGACGCCGACAGTCGTCACAGCACACACACACACACACACACACACACACACACACACACACACACACACACACACACAAAACACACAGAGACGGAGAGAGGTGTTTGCGCAAACATGCGCACGCGGTTTCGTTTGGCGAGGTGGCACCAGGTGATGCCATAAACGACGACCGATGGCGTGCGCCATACCTCTGTTGCGTCTTCATTTTTTGGAGAAGACGTGTCAGGAAAAGCGACACGCAGAGAGACAGAAAAACCCGAGAGAGACAAACAAGGCAGAGACATATTAATTTTAACGAGCTGCGAAGTTGGAGTCGCTTTTTTTGGAGGGATAAGCACGGCGATATTTCCACAGCGCGCGCCCTCTTAACTCGCCACATATCTTTTTGATATTTTATATTGGGAAGATGAAGTCACCCAAGTCACCCCCCACCACTACTACCCACCTCTCCCCTCCACCACACCATCCTTCTCTCATTCAGGCCCGTTGCCCATATGTTTAATTAACTAGGCTGATGTGTAAGTACCTTCAGCCAGCGAAGCGTGGGCGGGCGGGCTGCGGGGTAAGGAGACTGCCGGAGAATATTTCCTTATTTCTCTCCGCTCGGGCGCTCGGCCGGCTGCCGGAGCATCACCTCTGTCGTGCGGCGTAGAAAGCTACAAAAATAACTCGACCCGCTTAAACTTGTTCCGAATTGTTCAGGTTGTTTTTTAGGGGGGGAGTGCGGTGCTCGTTCGGAGAGCGCGTGAGGGAGAAGCAGAAGGAGAGGGTGAGTGAGAAAAGAGCGAGGGAGAGAATGCGTGTATGAATATATGCGTGTGTTTGATGTTATTTGTGACGGAATCCCCCCTTCAGTCTCCAAGAATCCGCGAGCGGTGCGAGGAGGAGGAGGAGGACAGGAGAGGAGGAAGAGGAGGAGGAGGAGGAGGAGGAGGCGCGCGGACCTGTCCACGAGCCCTCACTGCGGAACGCGCGGGGCTGCCGCTGGAGATTCCAAACCAACGGTTATTTTGGATTCTGGAGTCTCACTGATCCCCGCACATCAACGGCTTTTTTCCTCTTCTTCCCCCTTTTCCCAGTCCGTCTCCGCCGCTGAATGGACGGTGATTGACATCTTCACCAAGAGGAATACTAGGCTACCTTGAACATCGGGGGAGAGGTGGTGGTGGAGGGGGGAGGTCTTCAGAGGCAGACAGGTGGATTTACCCGTGTGGTGTGTTTTTGGGGAGACTGGATGGAGGAGAAATTGATGGATTAATTTGACGGAGGAGAGTCGTATGTGATTCCCACTCCTGCCGAGGGCACCCGAATGGAGTAACAGGCTGCAATGTCATCTCCACCTGGCCGCCTAGAGAGATGTGTCACGGGAATGGGGTGAGTTAGCTTAATTAGTGTGTGTGTTTTTTTTTTTGTCTTAGCTTAGAACCAACTCTCCTCTCGACGGGGGTGACGCGGAAATTGAGCAGCAGTTGTTGGGTTTCAGTGCTTCAGTATCTGCCGCACACTCACTCTCTCCCTCTCAAAGTGGAGCAGAGGCGGGGTGGCGGAGTGGCTGGTTTGTGTTCCTCTCTCCGCTCCTTCGTTCGTCCGAGCAGAGTCCCCGACACACAACCTGCTGCATGCCCTACATAGAGGAGCCCGAAACCGGAGAGCGGAGCGTGAGGGGAATATTCGCTAAGGAGCCACAGGCTGTTTTAACGCTCTCTTGCTCACTCTCCCTCCCACCCCCTCTCTCTCCTCTGACACACACACACACACACACACACACACACACACACACTCTCTCTCTCTCTCTCTCTCTCTCTCTCTCTCACACACACACACACACACAGACACACACACAAGGAGAGAGAGTAAGATTCAGCCTTCCTCGTCGCGCACCATTCCACCTTGTGTTTTCGTCACGCGAGCTTCTTCATCCAATAAGTCCGAGTCTCAGCATGTCCAAAGGAGGCACACGCACGCGCGCCCTCGTGTTCCGACCCACACAAACACAGTGCTAACGTAACACACACACGCGGGCGCGCACATCCACACGCGCCAAAACGCAGACGCACGCGGGCAGGCAGGCACTTGGAATGGGCTGGTATTTAATTTAATTCAAACTGTTCAAATGCTTATGATGAGTATAATGACATTGGGTAATAATGTTTATAGCTCATATGGGCAGCAGCCTGGAGGCGCGCGTCCTTTTTATAGAACAGAGTCAAATTCAACAAGTCTGCGCTTTTGAGGGGTGCACTGCAACAAGCAATAGCATTTTTTTGTATTTTCTCGTTTTCCAGATCAAGTTTGAACACTTTTCCTCTGGTTTGACTGACGCTGTGAGAAGGAACCAAAATGCCAGTAAACGGACAGGTCATGGTGGCTGCCTGCACGGGCCCTCACACCACGGCAGTAAAAGTCATCATTCATCGCACGGTCTCAGAAGAAGAAGGCGCAAAACCTCCGCGACCGCAAACCTGCAGCAGGCACGCTTTGTGACACCGAAGGTAAGGACCGCGGCTGGCAGCGGCGATCAGGGGGGACAGCACTCTGTCAGAGCGCCTCGGACAGGGCGCTTTGCGACGCTAAGCGGCGCTGTTGCATCACATTATCCCCGGCTACTGATGAGAGGCCGTGTAATGAATTCATATCTCAAATTACAGTTTTCAGGCTTTGAATGCAGTCACGTTGTAGAAACACATTTTCTTCCGTTTTCCTCCCGCTTCCCGTGCCAAGTCTGACACACGAAGTGTCTTCTCCTCCTCTCAGGGACATGGAAGCCATCACACACACACACACACACACACACACACACACAGATGTTTCATGGGGGGTAACTATGAGAGTCTGACATAGCTGAGTATAGGAGTGTGACATGACAGACTATAAGGCCCTAATCCCATAATTCTCCCTCAGACTAATCATTCCTGGTGGCAAAGCAGTGCCCCTAATTTTATGCATATGTGTGTGAATTCAGCATGATCATTTTGGGCAAATTATCATTCATGCCATACCAGATTCATGGTGGTGTCGTAGAGCACTGGGGAGAGAGACTGAGGATGTGCTCAGCAGTAGCCTATTTTCTTGAATAGTGGGATGACACAAAAGGAGATCAACTCTGTAGGGCATAAACGCAATAGAGTGGGGAGCAGTGAATGTCGAGAGCTGTTGCTATCTTCATTAATATAAATATCTTGTGCAAAGCTGCAATGAATTCTGGGTGTGATGTCATAACACCTTTAAAACCTTAACTGTATTTTATAATAGGCCTACTTTTCTATTCACTTTCTTTCTGTTGTTATCACTCCAGAGATTGTTTCCTGCTCAGCTGGGCATTGTATTTTAATCTCTCACAGTCTGCTATTAACCAACTACTGAAACAAAGCCAAACAGGAAAAGCATAAAAATGAAAAATTCTCAGTGATGCGATATTCTGAGTCCCATTTTGGTTCCAGCATGACATAGTGTTGAAATGATGTGTCAAGATGCATCTCACTGAGCTGTTCACTGAACCATCTCTATTGTTGGCAAAGCAGGTACTGTAGTTCAGAATTCATTGTCTCGAAGCAGCTTGTCCATGTAGCCAGAAGTGAGACTGTTGTTCTGTTTCTCTGCAGTTAAAGCTATTTAATCCCTCACATTAAATGTGCTGCTCTCAACATGTTATTGTGCTGCCTTTAACTAGATGGCCCTCTTGAGATTATTTTCATGGCACCTAACTGGAACTGGTGATATTCACACAAACAGTTCTGGTACCTGTGCTGGTAACAGTGATCTGAAAAGTGTCCTTCTCTCAAATGGTTCTGCTTCATACATTTTTCTTGTAACAATATGTTGTAAAAGAGGGTATTTAGAGATGTTTCTTCCAGATAAAAGGCTGCAAAAGGTGAGAATCCTTTGTGTCATCTTGGCCTCAGTGTTTTGGTTTTTAGTACAGACATTTTTTTGAGCTGGAGCACAAAATTAGTCCAAAATCTACATATGCCTGCAAGTGGGGAAAGGTTCAGAGAGCATTCGTGCAGAAGTCTTTTTCTTTTCATGAAAGATACATAGAATTTTTACCTCTGTTGAACCATTAGTTTTGCTGAGAGTACTGCAATTCTTACTGTGCATTTACTGTGACAAGGCTCAAAGAATAGCTTATCACCAATATAGCTGTATTGGCTGTTTGATCATAGCCTATAATTACTGAGCCATAAGAATATTGCCCTGGTATCTTTCAGGTTGTTTTATGGTGCTACATAAGTTGTGTAGCTCAGTTAAAGACATTTGAGTCACTAGAATAAAACCAGCTAAGACTCCTCATATCCTCTCCTTTTTTTCTCCTCCTTTTTCCACGAGCATACAGAGGATTTTAGGTAGGAGTATACACACAAGATTGCTTGTGCTTATGAAGAATAATTATAAAGAAGCTTAAAAAAGAGAAAAGCCAAAGAACCTGTGGGTGGAGTATGCACCTTCCTGCCCTGCATTGTAGCTGCATTTGTCCTGAAGGAGTTATTGACATATCCTGAGATAAGAGCTACAGCAAATAATCCCCTTATCTGCACAGTATTTTTGGTTGGAGCTCACAATCCACTGAAGTTGACAAACTGCATGTTTGCAAATAAGGTTCATGGTGGTGTGGCTCTGCCTGGAACATTAACAGCCAAACCATGTGCAGCCACCAAGCCTGGCATCGCTTCAGCCATCATCTGCTGAGTGAGTGCTTTCTTTAAAGTCCTTTAAACCTGCTGCTGTGCCTGTACTGTGTTGCATCAGATTATCTTGTCCTGACATCATCCGCCACCAAAATTTGGTTATGTTGGACTCTCAGTGGCTAACAAATCTAACACTTTCACTTCTCCGCTGTTAGAAGATTGTAAAAATGGACGGCCTGCCTTCACGGTTGCTGTCTTTGTACATACAATCACAGGTCAAATGCTTCGCACATGATGCTCGAGAGGATAAAAATGAGCGTTTTCATTTTCCTGTTCCTAGCAATTACCAGTGAAAAGGGCTGAGTGACATATGATAACGAGTCATTTGGCCCCCGCTGATCTTCTGTATATTGATGTGTGATAGTGCGGTCTCAGACACAAGTTAATAACCCAAAAGCCTCTTAAGAACGTTCACTGTTTAATCATTGAATCAAAACACAGTTGGTGGTCTCATTTAATGAGTTAGTGAGCCATAGTGATATTAAGTGGGGTTTGACTAATATAGGTTTTTGAACTTATATCTTTAGAATGAAGATGGCAGTCGTTGATGTTTTATGATGAAGCTCTACATCAGTAAATTTGACCATTTCATGCCTCAAACCACATGAATTCAGTGTTTTACATAATTTGATTATTGAAAAATTGTCTCGTTCTTTACTTACAGCTACAGTTCTTCAGATGAACCTGTAGTTGTGAACAGTGAACTTCCCACCTATTCAAGTTGCAGAAAAAAACTGATGATGCTGGTTTCAAATTCATAACCGAGATTTAAAAAAAAAATGTCAGTTTCAGCCTCACCATCCTGCAGCTCACAGCTAACACTGCCTTGGTTAGATGTTTGACACTCAAGGGGCTTATGACTAAATGTTTATAGCTAATACACACCTGCATTAGAGTGTCTTTAATGGTTTTTAAGTGTTTCCGTCTGCTCGAGATTCCAGATAAGTCTTATCCAGTTCCAGCCCAGTTTTTCAAGTCTTTACTGATAGGATTTAAGTAATCGGATTGGAATAAATCTAAAAATTGGGTTTTTCAAACCTGAAAATAACAATTGTCATTGCTCAGGCTAGGATTTAGTATTGGAAATCAAATCCTACTTTTTATCAATCTTAAAAACTTATATCTGTGTTTTTCATGACTCAAAGGCAGATGGTTTTGATGCTGAAAATCAGGATAATCTTGATCCTAGTTGAGAGGTGGTTTCAGGGTGGATTTAGAGGCTTGACAAGTATAAGATAGCTGTAACCAAGAAATTGCCACCTATACTCTACATCTTGAGTATGAATTAAAAGCAGCATTTCATGTTTCTATTTTAATCTGCCAAAACAGTCACACATCCCAAACGGCTCTGGTGCAGATGGATGGACCAGCTGGATGGTTGGTGGAAAAGGCTTTTTGAACTTTTATTCTTTATAATGGCCATTGAATTACTGTTGTCATAAAGTCATTATGTTGTATTTGATTTGTCCACACAGATCTTTTTTGCCTGAGCAGAATGCTGTTATTGATAACATTATTTGGTTCACAGATGTGTGACAAAGGTTAAAGAGATGTGGACTTTATTGATTCGTATTGGCAGGTAGGTCTATGATTGACCAAAATGTCAGTAAAAAGTGAAAACTAACTAACATGGGGACAGATCGAACAGAAACATCTGTGAGGAGGTAAAAGATTAAGAAGGGTCATTTCCATTATTGACTAGAGAACCAAGTGTGTTGTGAGGCTTTCTTTTAGCGCTTGTCCACCATCTCTAAGCAACATAATACACAGGCATAAAACACCTGAAGTTGATTAAGTTCTCTTTATTGATAACACCTAAAACG
The DNA here is from genome assembly GCF_051107435.1 of Chaetodon auriga. Taxonomy (NCBI): domain Eukaryota; kingdom Metazoa; phylum Chordata; class Actinopteri; order Chaetodontiformes; family Chaetodontidae; genus Chaetodon; species Chaetodon auriga. The sequence goes on from NC_135077.1 coordinate 17,087,353, forward strand.
TTAAGGTTAAGGTTAGGGATCTTGGGAAATAAAGTGTTCTTTAAGCTGCTTAATTGAATTTTTTGGCCACTTGATGACAGCACAGCAAGCTGTAAATACATCATTGACATATTATCACCTTATAAAGCCAAGCTGAACAGATTTACACATTCAGCAGATGTGTAGCAACATTAGCATTTATTTTGAGATGGGGGACTGCCTGTTTTTTTTTTTTTTCCGATGGCCCATTATTCTGAATTGCCCAGTGTCCCTCTGCATGGCTAGTATTTGTTGCTTGGTAAGGGGGTAGACGGTTGGTTAGATGGTTCAGATTAGAAAAAATGTCAGGGTCAGAGTCAATCTGAGACAGAGTAGGGCAAGTCTGCACAGAATAATGGGCCACCTGAACAACAGCATGGTACCTTATGATGTGCCCCTAGCTACCAAATGAGTGTAAGTCCCAATATTTCTCACTTAAAACAGCTGCCTGTGGCTGGAAACAATATTGATGAGAGTGGAGGCACTGAACCGGAACACACACTAAAACGCTCCATCAAGCAGAGGAACGGCAGAGTTGGGTGATAATTCTCTGTGGCTTCATCACCTTTAACACCACATATACAGGAGTGATTTCATCCATTATTGACACAAAAAAATGTATCAGTGCTTCTTTAAATCTTCTGTGTTCCCTTTCCAAAGTGAATAATCAGCCTCGATACTGATAGTCAGTGGACATTGTTAAAAAAAAGGTGCACACAGATGTGCTCTCCTTTGATGTCAGCATTCATCTGTCAGTTGAAAGCTTAAGGCTTTCGAGATGATGGATATTTCATTTTAGATTGTAACCCCCACTGTGTCTATTTGAATAGTGTGCTTTTGAATTAGCTTGATTAGCATTAAAATCAACATGTGGCTTTGAGAATGAGAACATTTCCAGTTTCGTAGGAGGTTACCTTAAGTGATGCCTTTTACACTTTGTCAGTCTGAGGGTTTTTCCATGCTCCAAAAGAGGCTTAGGAGGTGCCTAAGTGGGGCCAGCCTGGCCCTGTCATTATGGCCAACTTAACACCTAAAACCCATATCCCAATTTTCTGCTTTTACAGACACCAGATTTTGGTTCAGACTGATATAACACTGTCCTAGTTAAGACATTCTTTAGCTTTTTAAATCCAATTTGAGTCCGTTTTCTGCGACTACAAGGAACAGATCATTCACATAAATGTATCACTACTGTTTCAGCACTTAATTTGTCTCCAACGGGGATCATAGAGAGTGGCTGAGGTCTCATTGATTCCATGAAAAATGGTTGCCGCTCGATTTCATGTATTACATATGCTAGGGCACAATTACATCAGTGTGTTACTCGATGATTAATGTGTTTTTACAATAAATCAGACGGTATCATACCAGAGGAGATAATGCACAGGAGGACTTTTTTTTTTTTAAACAATGGTACTATGGAGCTGCATGGCTACATTCTGTTGTAGGACCATTGTTCTGTTTTCAGAAGGTGTAAAAAGAACAGCTATTGTAATACTCTTCATAAGATAGCAGCTACATTACAAAAAAGAAACTCAGTACTAACTGTGCTAATGATGTTCAGTCCAGAAGGAATTTAATCAGTCAGCCTCGAAACAAGTAAAATGACTTTATTATCTTCCCCATTCTGTTTTTCCTCAAACTCGCATGTCATGAATTACATTTTTCAAAAACAATCTTGCTAAACTTTTTGACCGAGTGTTGATATAAACACCAAAAAACAAATATCTGCAGGGGTGTAGAATTTTGGCCAAAGCTGTGCTGGTCCACTTCCTTCCTGTGAAGCCGGACAAACTGTATGCAGTTTTCCACCATGGCAGCCCATTCGTTCCCATGAAAGCTGCTTCCCATGAAGTCTTTGCAGCCTACTTTGTGGGTTAGAGACTCTTGCGCCATGATTCCATCAGGCATGGCTTCATGATGTTGCGTCTCTGTGGTTTTGTTCCGTCCTTGACACGTGTTCATACCCCAAGCTTTTCAGAAGAAGAGTGTTTTGCCTGCCTGATTTTGTTGACTTGGTCAGATTTGTCAACGTGATAATTTTTTCTTGATTTTTGTGCTTCTACCATGGGTAAGTAGGTCACGTAGTTAAATGACTTGTGTCTGTTTTTACACTCGGGAGTCTGTACAGTGTGTTTTATTTTGTAATTTGACCGGATATTCTCATCCTTCCTGAGTCAGATTTCCTGTTTGGCTTGATCTGCTTGATCTGTGCAGCTTGACTCAAAAATAGACTGCACTGCTGCTCCTTTCTTGATGATTGCATATTTGGAAAATGCGTTTTGAGGCAGTGTGTCTTAGGAGTCTTTAAGTGTCATGTTGTATCAATGCAGTGATTACACAAATCAGGTAGGAGGAGCAGGCGGACTCGTCCACAAACATGGTGTGCTCCAGGGAAGTGATGCTACTATATGGTTTCTGCTAATTTTACTTTCCCAAGGAAGAGGCCATCTATGCCGGGTTTACTTGAGATAGCCTGAAGAGGTGGCCTAGCAAATCCAAGAGTTTTCCGACTATGTGTTCTTTGTGCATTTACACTTTGCAAGACATCTAGATACAGATGTCAGTTGCAGCTGTGCACCATACACACCTTTCTAAACCCTTTAAACTCATGTTGACAATAAAAGACAATATTTGTATTCATGCTTGTAGACACTGTGGCTAGCACGCTTAGGTTTGCTTTGCTGCCACAGATCTGTGTGTTTTCTGTCAGTGTCATAGCCTGCTGTCAGCCTGTCACTTGCGATCACTGTCATGCCGCTGCTATGAGAGTAATGTTACTGCTTAATGCAAATATGGTTTAAAATAAAATGTTTTATTGGGGAAAATGCAAATAAGTTATTCACCGACATATATAGAGAAGGACATATCTACATGCACTGACTTTGAGAGGAGTTATTTTGATTGAGATTGCGGCTACAGAGAAAGGAACATTATCATAATTGAGCTATTTTATCCATTATTGATTTGGTAAAAGTTGTCCGTGCTTTTATCTTTTCTCACTTAGACTGCTTGGCTCTGTGTTTGTGTCTCAGTCAAAGGTCTCTCTTTTGTCTCCAATTTGTACAAACACAGCACCTAGGAGACTTCCTGGAGCACCGACTCTGCTTTTATTGATTCTGCTGTTGATTTTTTTGTGTGTTATTTATCCATTTGTGAAGCACAGTGTGTTGTGATTTGAAAAAGGCCATATAAAAACGATTAGTACTTTAATTATGTAATTGTAGATCAACCAGTACATCTGTACAACAGCAGCTGCATTTTTTATAAAGCTCAGGCCTTGGTTTAATTGGTGCACAATGGAACTTAAGTAGATTGTTGTACTCATGCCCTAGTGCACCAATTTTTTGAGGCTATGCTGCGTAGCTTGGAGACTCACACATTGATTTGATAAATATGTAAACAAAAAAAAGAAACCTGCGATATTTTGCAACATTTACATACCAATAAATGTCCATGAAGTATAACATGATCAGAAATGATTGAGTGAAGTATGACAAACGTGAAAACAACAAATTACACGGCGTAGTTGATTCTGTGCTCCTGATTCTTTGGTATATTAAAAACAAACCGATAGCGAAGCAACCAAGATGCATCCTGCCATAAATGTAGTCAAGTTTTTAGGCATCATCAAATAAAATTATACTTGATTTCCACATGAATAGAACCTCGATCACTCCATGATTTAGTGTGTCAGCGCGTAGTCAGTTTACATTCATTTTTTCTACATGATCTTGTTGAGAACTCTGCCAGGCAGCAAGATGCAGTGGCCAAAAATATCCCCCAAACATCCCCAAATCATCCAAAATATATTACCACAGGTATAATGCTCCCCTCCATGCTTGCGACAGGTGCTCATACAGACAGGGCATCTGGTGATGTGGGAACATTTGAAGCCTCTGTCTCCTCCTGCCAAGTGCAGTTTTTAACAGCAATGAGCAACACATCAAAAAACATATGTTGACCAGGGATGTATGAACAAGGATAGATCCATGTTGGAGACTTCTGAAAAGATTCCACCAAAGGTCTGTCAAACTGAATTATTCTGATATTTCAAAATCTGAATCTGTAACATTGCTTTCTGTTAAAGTAATGGATTTTTTCCCATTAAAATACACAGTAGAGTGGATTCTTCACCTTTATGCAATGATTTTATTTAAACATGGCAGGACCAGTTTGAAAAGAGACACAATGCGCTGCTGCAGCTAGAGAAAAGAGATGGAGATAATGATTGAGTGTTTTCAGGTCTCTCACTGGCTTCATCAGCAAAGGATTTTAGAACTTGTTGAAGTCTTAATTAATGGCCATCGTGAGCATGAGGGAAGCTCGCCCCCCACTACTCAGCAGTAAATCCCCTAATATGTTTTCACATCAGTCTCACTATGTATTAGATACAGAATTGAAAGTGGAAAAATTAGGCAGGGAGACAGCTGGTCTGATGATTATTCTGATTTAGATTTTTTTTTCTTTTACCCCTCTCTGTGAGGTAGGAGTGGGCGATGTGAATATATATACCTGTGGAATATATGAATGATGTGTCCATCATGTTTCATCCTGTGAGATCTATTCCTTTAATATCTCGAGTTGTGTCAGGCTTTCTGGGCAATAATGAAAGTCAATGAACTGCTTACCATTATTGGACTTCCGCTTGATTTTTACATCAACATGTTGAAATATTTGTCAGAATTTAATTCGTTACATTAGTCTATTATTTTAACCATAAGAAAGTTATCCATCGGTTTTCCTGAAATGTTACTATATTACATCATATATCAATACCATGGTTTAAAATGACATACATCATGATCATTTCTAAATACAGCCACGGTACGTGCAAAAGCCATCAGAAACACAGTCCATTTGTAAATGATTGCGTTCTGTTCTTATTTCTATTTTACACAGCGTCCCAGCTTTGTTGGAATCAGGGTTGTGTTAGCTGTTTGTCATTCCACGTGTGTCCAGATTGAAAAATATCACATCAGTACTTTTTCCTTAACTAATCAACAGCAATAGAAGGAATTTGGTGGACTAATAAATGTCTTTAGTTTCATGAATAATAGATTGTTCAAGAGACTGCTGCACTTGTCATGCATTAAAATGAGTGCAAACTCCATTTTTGGTTAAAAATTCAAAGGAAAAATTTTTCCATCTTTACATCAGATTGTCCAACAAGGCTTACCGATGATTGTCTACAACCATCCTGTGTCATTTTAATGTTTCAGGTCTGTTTAATAATTGAAAGCAAGAAAAAGCACATTATGTATTCATAAGGCTGGCCTCGTCTCAGCTTACTGTGTTTTTGTAACCCTGGTGTTGGAGTTAACTACACTTTTAACATACAGTTTTTAATTAATACTGCAAAAGTTTCTCATGTAGACAAACAAATCTTCAAAACTTGTGCAAAGAATTCTGTGATTTTCCATTTTATTATGATTTGAATTCATCTTGTCGCTTTGGCTAAAACATGGTTGTTCGGGTATGTCATTATTATTCAAACATTCACACCTTAATCCTGCTTCACATCCAAAACACAGCGAGGTGAAGCTCTAATGTAAAATATATTGGATTTATCAGCTATTTCACAATATGGCCTCTCTCCATCTCTCCAAGGTCAGAACTATCGTCCCTGAAAGACTATGCACCTCCTCACCTTGGCACAGTTCTCATAATAACTTTATTTTTATGACTTTTCTCCCCCTTTCTTGCCCCTCCCTCACCTTTTGCCTTTTAGTCTCCTCCACAGGGGTTGTGTCTTTCTCTCGCTTCACATCCTGCCGCACAAAAAACACAAATCCCCTCAAAGTGAAACAGACACAGAGGCATAGACACACACACACAAGCACAGTTCAAAAACACACGAGGAGTGTGTCCTTTCTGGTGTTTGGCATTGTCCTTGTTTATTCATATTTATTACCAATGAAATATGAATGACAGAACTCTTGCGGACATTTTCTGTTCCCCTGGTTCCACAAATACCCCAAGCATGCAAAAAAAGATGATATTGGCCAAAAGTGTGTCCTCCTAACACATGTACATACACACATTTCTCTGCATTGCTGAAATTTTGATGTGGAAAAAGGCTGTTGGGCTGTTAAAAGACTGTCTCCAGCAGGCAGGCGGTTTTATCGAGGACAACTGGGAAGGCTCTCAGAACTTACATCAATGTTAAACAAATAAAAATGTGATATTTCAAACAAGACCTTTCCACCATATTCTGCTGTCGAATCAAGACAACAAACATTTGTGTTTTGCAATTCAATGTCTGGGTGGGTGGATAATGATACACACTGTGCTTTAGTAAATGCAGAGCAATCACTGGAAAATATAAACCGTTGTCCTCCCAGGTCAGGGAAAGCATATTTAAGTATATGATATGAAAGTGCACCTGTATTAATATTATTCAGAGGGTATGCACTGAAATTGCATTAATTGAAAGCTTCTTTTGATTTGATGTCAGTAGTTGAAGTTGAGGTAAAAGGATTCTGAATAATCATGGACTGTGTTGTATTTATTTCTATGAAAATGTGACCATATCTAAGTGTACTGTTGTTGTGCCTCCAAATTAAACAAAATTGGAACCTTGTTTTAGTATGATATCGCAGAATGTTTGCTAAAGTGCAGGGAGTCATTTGACTCTATCAGATGTTTTTGGTTTGGTTTGGTGGATGAAAACCTTTCTCATACGTTTGGAAAATACAACATGTCAGACTACGGGGATAGGAAGATGAAGCCCCGGACATGCGCGTCCACCGTTCATCAGCCTTCATTAAGGTGCAGACAGGTGTTTAATATCTGATATTGAGCAGTATAAAAAAGAAAAAAACATAGAAATTTAAATCATATGAAGAAACAATGCAGCAGCGTGTATTGTTTCAGGAGTTACACATGGTAAAAAGTACAATAGATATCCAAGAATGAAATCATGTAAAATACAACAGTTGTGTGTCTAAGATTCAAATATCAGTGAGAATAAAAATCAAATGTGTCTAAATTGAATTAGGGCATACTATCTAGTCTTTGTAAAAGTAGCTGTGAGCACTATCATGGAAACTCCTGCTGTATATTTCATTGAATATGACGAGCTGGGTCCTCCACCGGGGGCCTGTGAGGTTGTAACAACTGACACCTGGCAGCATGACTCCAAGCTTCAAGCCTGAGGGTTCAAGCCAGTTTGTTTTGTGCTACTCTGTGTTGTTGTTTTAAGGTTTCTGTAAGGGCCCAGGACATGGATTAACAGCAGAGTCGAAATTACAATGGATCAGCAAATCCTTCCAAACTGCAGGGCTGCCTGCATGTTAAACCACAGTGCGTTAAAACAGAAGATGAGATGTGTAAGGGTGGAGGATTTGGAGTTTTTTAAAAGCAGAGCTGTGCTGAGTTACAAAAGTAAAGTAACTAGTAATGTAACTTTATTTTTACCGCTAGGCAACAAGTAACGTAATTACTTTTAGATGAGTATTATGTTCAATGAGTAACTGATAAAAATTTTCTCTCATTATGTTTCATGAGAGTATTTAGGTAACTAGCTAAGGAAGAAGATGATGGCCTCATTCTTAATCCTGACTGCAAAGATGTTATTAATAGTGTAATTCCAAAAAAAAAAAAAAAACAGCTGTCAGTGAACACAAACAGACCTTTTTGAAGACCTAAACAACCTAGTAGCTGCTACCCCTGTCGCCTGTAATTAACAGGCAAAGTACAAGTTCTCCTCTTTTCATGATGTCCAAGTCAAAGTCCTCCCTGAGCCTATAATGTTCCATCCAAACAGGGCAGAGAAGGCCTTATTGTCCAGCATCCAGAGTTTTACTCTATTTTCTGTTAAACTCCAGGACAGCTGAATCATTTGTATGTAAGAACACAGAAGCTGAGCAGGCCGATTTCATGTTATTAATACTGTATTAAGTACAAATGATCAGAGGCCCCCGGACACTGGCGCTCCACCAATGATGGCCGGAGGCTCAGCGTGCAACTGCTGGTCCCTCCTGGACAGATAGGAAGCCACCTACCTCGGGGTTGTATCATCATGTCAAGTGCCTTTAGCTTGGAAAGAATATGTTGCTTAATGAAGCTCTCAGACACGTAGTAAAACCTATTAAAATGTAATTTAATAAATCTGGAATAATATACAAAGGCCACTAGAATTCTTCTACATATATGACAGCTCTTATACACATTACATATACAGCTAATACATAGCTGCAGCTGTGGTCTTAAAAATGTGAGTACATTGAGATAAGAGGTAATCTATTGATATAGCAGCATTGATACATATTGTCACAAGATAATTATAACTGATGCTAATAATTCCAGTGTCAGAGCAATAACTGCTCAGTGCCTTAAAATATGAATATGTCAGCTGCAAGTGCAATATTTCTAGTGACTTTTTTAATATCTTTATGAGTTAAAAGTGATTAAATGCTAAATGACAGTCGGATGGATGTTAGGCTGTCAGTACCAGAGACATTATTTAAACCTATTAAATGTAGATGTTGTGTGAGGGTGTGTGTGTCTGTGTGTCTGTGCCTTCCCTCAGTATTTACTTACCTGATAGCTTTGTCAGCCTTCTCTCCAAAACCTCTGTCTCTAAACTGAATATTGTTTCAAGGTTAATGTGTATATCGTGAATCCTAAACATACAAATAAGCATATTAAGCATGAACATCGTAGTCTCAGAGTTACATTCAGTTGTCAATCACAAATCATAAACATGGACGGATGGTTAATAAAATCCCAGAATTCAGTTTCTGCAGTGAAGAAAAATTGCCTTCTTGAAGTCATGTATTTCATTTGAATTTCTGATTTCTGATTGTGGCTAATAATTTTTTTTAATCCCTTTAAAAATATATTAAAAGTTTCTCCTCATCATCTGACGCTGAATGCATGTCTTCTCACCTTGATGAGGGGAGATGTCATGGTCTGCCTGTTTCCTCATCAGTCACACATTAACACTTATGCTCTCACCGCCGTCTGTGTGCATGTTGCAGGTTCCACTCACACTGTGTCCAGACTCCACACTACAGTAGTATTATAAACAGGCACTAATGGAGACAAAGCACTATTTGTTCTGTTCGTTGACAAGATGTCAGCAAATTTTGTTGAAAAGGTTTGTTGAAGGATGCAAATCAAACTACTGCCAGTTTCAAAAAGGAAAACCACACAAAAAATAGGCAAAATGTTTTTTCCAAAGATTCCGCACCTTTAAAAACATTATCCAATATGTCCTCCAAGACGTCACACCACCATCTGCAACGTGTTTGAATTTCTTTACCCAACTGAGACACAAGGTAGCACAGACTGCCCAGCATTGTGAGAAGCTTGGCTAACTTCTCACAGCACTAATGCAGCCAAATAAAACTAAGAAACAATAAAGGTAGGTGGCCAAGACGCATAACACTGAACTGCTCTCCTCTGAAAAGAGACATGAAGTCCACACTCAGAGTGGACAAAGTGTATCTTTCCTCTTCAACTTTTCTTTTATTACTTCTCTTAATGTGCTCTCTACCCTTAATTCTGGCTCACTAATGGCTAATTTCTGCATGTATCTGAAAAACGGAAAAGGCCAATTTTCTGATGATCGTTCAAATAATCATTTTAAACATTTAACATTGCATGAACAGAAAAAACTACATTTACCATTTGTGTATTTCCCTCTTATACAGTAATCCCCTGGCAGATCATACATTTGTAAAAGCATAAAATACACATTACACACTGGCTGCTGGGACGATGCTGCTAACTTTGCCAATGTTGTCAAGTTCAGGCAATACAGAATTGACACCACTACACAACGTAAGATTCACTTGATGCGCATTTTGCTTATCAAACAGATTCACCGGCCTGGAAGCGCGGTTTGCCTGCCATCTGAGACATTGCTTGCGTGCGATCAGTGAAGTGTGTCGCTCTTCTTCATGCAAATGCATTTAGCATTTAAAGGAGGACTGCACACATAACGAGCAGATTTGATAAATATGGTTTACTGCACATTCGAGTACATTTATGAAGGCTCACCCAATATTCAGGGTTAGTTTCACATGGGAAATTCTTTGCCCCTACAACGTGTAGTGCGGATTTGAAATGGTAAATTAAAGGAAGGTTGTGGTGGAGGAGACAAAATCACCATGACAGCAGAAACATGTGTAGGAGAGCTACAGTGAATTATTTAGAAATTAGAGTGACAGCTTCTTAGAAAGAAAAGTAGTGCAGTAATAATAAAGAAACCGTTTTTACAATAGACAAAGATGGGATGAGTTGTGGCTTTGTGGTCATTTAACCTGAATTTGAGCTGATGCATTATGGTGTGTGCGCGCTTGACATGTAGTTGTAATGAGTTGTAAGTTGTAAAACATTTTATACTTTTAATGACTCCTGGTTTTCTGAAACTTGAGATTATTTTAGAGAAATAGATGCCCAAATTATTTCCTCAGTTAGAGTGTAATCGGGCCTTAGTAAATGGTTTGGAAAGTAAAAGTTTCATTTAATGGGAATTATAATTTCAACATGACTTCATTTGATTTCTTTTTCTGGGTTTGATTTCTTTCATGATTTATTACCCCATCACATTCCCATTTCACTACTGAACTGCATCTTTGGAGATCTTGTTTATATGCAGAATGCACCTAAAAGACAGTCCCAGTTACTGATAATTAGCTACTGCTTTAGTAAATCAGACGCTAATTTCATGCAGATTGTGAGCACAAATATGTACATAAATCTGGCCATGACACTCAGAGTCTGGAACTGGATATTATGGGGATTAACAAACCAAATTGAAACTGAGAGTGGAAACTGTGGTAGAAATGGGTTGGCAAGACATTATTTTAGGGTGGTAGCTGCTGTCGTATGCTAGCTCACCACACAGAAGCTATGATGACATGACACTGATATTATTCAAACCTGAGACTGTAGAGAGCTTCCACATGGCTGTTTCCTCATATAATGCAACAGGTATAAGATGGTAGGTTTAATGTCAATGTGAAGTTTGTCCTTTTTCTCTGTCTTAAGAACAACTCTGTCTCATAGAAACTACTTTTTACATTTGTCTCATAATTACATTGTGATGACAACAAAATCACTACCTAGATAATGTTCAGAGACAACCTTTTTTATGAATGAGTGAATGACACACTACATTTATGGGGGTTGCAGGGAGGTTGTTGGGGTGAATGGTAGTCACACAAACTGACACTAGAATCCAAAGACTCTTCTTCTTACATGTCAAGTCACTGCTGACTTTTTCTGTATTAAAACAGACCATGATTCATCCATTGGTTGTTGCTGCCAGTGCCTAAACATAAACATAAAAAAGCTGAATGATGTTGTAGTCACTGCGAGTGGATAGGGTATTGCAAGGCTGCCTTTTGCGGCAGAAAACAAATGAAATATGTTGTCAGTGAACACACTGAGAAGTTCAGCATCAACAGTTTTGCGACTTGACCGGTTTGTTAAATAACAATATTTCCTCATTAAGTTAATAGAAAATGTAATTCAGTCAACATTACGTGTCAAAACCTATTTGCTGTTGCTAATTAGTTGTATATAAAGGTAATGTCTAGGAGGCAGAGCTGCAACCCTTATGCAAATGTTTCTTAATAACTAGCTTTAGGAGTCATCACTGAGCGTGTTCTACAAAACATTTTCAGGTTCAACAACACATTTCTCAGGTGCTACCATAATGCCAGTGTTGAGGCAAGGGCACCACAAGGTGATCACAGGATCACAGGATAGGAAGAGGAATTGATTTGTTATTGAATAGCTTGTATAAAAATACATTTTCAGTTCAGCTGATCCCACTCTACAAACTCACCCCGATTGCGTTCATTGCTGGTCATCCTTTTTGTTTTGTTGTTTTTTTAATGGTTTCACCAGTGTCCAGGCTGTATAATTGTATGATTCAGTGTACAGACTGATTTTGTTCACATCGAGTGTTGAGGAATGAGGAACTTTCCAAATTGTACAGGCAAATTTCAAGCCTACGGAGGTTTAGTGTTTGCTATTCAAAAGGCATTTTTCTTTCGATGGACTATCACTTTAACATATCTGAGGAAACAAGCGCCACATAACCGCAAGCCTAATTTGTGTTGTCATCTCGAGGCACTTTGTAGATCTGCTTCATTGGCGATGAATGAAAGAATGAAATCGTGGACTGATAGATTTAAGCAATTACACCCACATGAGCTTTATTTAAAAGGAGTTAGGGCTAACATTGTTGAACCAAAAAATGTGCTTATATCCGAGGAAAATCACTCTGGGTTGTGTTACACTGTGTACAAAGACGTCCGCTGATTCATTGTCAGTGAAGCGGCTAGAGGACCTCTGAATGCCAGCTCCCATTTTAGCACCGGGTGTGTTGTTTCCAGCTTTGACAGAAAGATCATTTTCACAAAGCTGGAATTAACTTTAGCTGTGAAAGAAAAAACATTTTTGGGACGAGACTAATTTGCTGCTTTGTGACGAATTTGTACAATTTAGGAAACGTGTTTAAATGAGCACAAACAAAAGCTACCTTCAGTCTATTTTATTGCAGTAAGTCAACTATTAAATACCCTCTTACCTTTAAAAGACCTTTTTAGTGTAGAGAGAATTATGCCACTGAATGTTACGCAATTAAGCTCATGCATTTTTCAGTTTCGTGGCAATATCAGCATAAATGCTAACACAGTGGGAATCAGTTAGCCTAGCCCCTCATAACATCTCTTTTGGAAGTGAAGTGTCAGCGGATATGATTTTAAGCAGCAATGCAGATCCTGTAAGACAGCGGGAACAGTCAGTGACCCAAAGTTTTCCAGCTGTGTTGACCGGTTTGGAAGCTGTGGCACAGCACACTCTTGCTCCTAGTTATGTTAGCTCTGATGCTAACTCCAGGGAAAGTTAGTGTAATCTTGTCCCATTGGTTGGAGCTGACACTAATTTCCTGGGACAGGAGTGTAGCGGTGTGTGATTTAGCGGCGTATGCTAAGTGCTGCTGGAGCTGCAGGCTAGTCTGTGGGCACCAGGGCAGAGAGAGCAAGCTGGGAAAGTACTGACTTGACTAACTGGCCTGATTAGACCGGGTGTGAGATGACATGGATCAGATACACACACTAACCCAGCTGGAAAGACAGATTGGCAGAATAAGAGAAAGAGAGTAAAAAAAAAAAAAGAATTACATTAAGAGGAAATGAATAGATAAAGATGATTAGCAGACGAGGATGAAATGTTAGAAAACTGGGAGAGGGGAGGATGAAGAGATCCAGAGACAGTAGGTTAATTTTGCGGACGTGATGTTTCCTCCTGGGGTGTTTTTCAGCTCTGCTGGACTGTGGTGGTGTAAAAAATTGGCTGAGATGCAACGTACCATTCGCATCATGGTTTCATTAGCTCTCATTCAGCCTAAGGCATTTCACACTGCATTTCCTCTACTCATCTGCTTCTCTTAGATCCACTCACATTACAGGGAAAGGTAACACAGTCAGAGCTGAACCGGGAACAGGAGCTTCAACTCCTCTGTGTTAGACTGGAACTTGGTTAGGATATAGAGTTGAAATAAATGTTATTTTTCATTGCAGTAAATGTTATTGATTGATTCAGACACTTGTGTGCCTTTAGCGATTTGGAATGTTTCCCCCCATGACTGGGGTAAAATCAGATTACATTTATTTCAGGGTTATTTTATCCATTAATAGCTGGCACTTTACTTTGAACATTGCCTACAGGCATAGATTATGTTCAAATAAAGGCAGACAGTGGAAGAGAGATTTAGGGCGTCTCATGAAGTCCGATTAGCGGTTTAGCAAAAATAAAGTTAGGTTGAGCCCTGGTCTCCTCATGGTCACCCACTTTGAAACTGAACTCAGTGAATGTTGAATAGTGGAGGACAGAAAGAGGACAGTAAACTCCCAGCTCCAGTTTGCGCCTATCATGGTTATATCATAATCTTTGGTTTTGCACTTGAGACTTGCACTAATAATTACATTCAAGGCACATATCTGAATCCCACTGTTTATATATATATATATCAAAGATAAATACAAGCAAGTCTTTGAGAAACCCACTGGGTCGATTTACAGCACTCCCTGCGTTTTTGAAGACATGTTCAGAATACACAAGACTCTTTAATCCTGATGCTTCAAAATGTATCCATGACACGGACAAAGATGGCAAGACGTCACAGATCTGCCTTGTCTCGAACAACTTATCATATATACAAACATATAAAACAGTAGTAGTATTTTAGATAAATGAAAATGGTAAGAGTTTCAGTTTTTACTATGAAAAGTGTCATCTCGTTACTGCTTAATGCATTGCTCTCTTTCTATCCATTATGAATTTACTGGTAGTATTCAGAACATGATACTTGTTGTCAACCTTTCTTATGCCTTCTATAAACAAATTGAAGGGTATTTACTCAGAATTGATTTATAAGTCATTTTTGAAAATATGGACATATCAGTAGTATCTTTCTTTTTTTACCTTGACTGTAACATATAACCACCTGACAACATGGTAAAACATAAACAGCTGTTTTTTTTTTTTTTACAGCCCTTTTATCTAAAGCACGCTACAGTTTGCCTCTCATTCACCCATTCACACACCAGTGGCAATGAGTTGCTTACTGGTCTGACCATTGGGAGCAATTTGGGGTTCACTGTTTTGTGCAGTGATATTTTGACACATGGACTGGATGAACCGCCAGTCCTGTTATTAGTGCTTTTCCTCCTGAGCCACAGCCAACCAGCATACAGTATGTCTCACCTGCACCTGTGACAGGCTGCTGATAGAATACGATAGAATAGAATAGATATTTATTGCCCACCAAGGTGGAAATTTGTCTTTGCTCACCAAAACATAAGAAACAGACAGGCAGTTAGTAAACCAAACACAAGGTCACATTGCACATTAAAAACAGTTCATGTCAGTGTTTTGAATCTCATCAGTCACTTTGTAGACTTGAGAATATTGATGGCACTCGGGATGATGGAGTTTTTAAATGCATCATCACTTGATAGAGGGACTCTTGGAGCTGAGAGGCTCAAACTGGCTGAAGAGAAGATGGGAGTCATTTGACAGGATACTCACCTGCTTCCTTCTTCCTTATGTAAAAAGCTGAGTCACGGAATTTTGGGGTTTTCCAACTATTTTGCATGCCATTGAGACACTGCTAGAAAGTTTATTCATCGATCTACGGTTCAGGTGACCGTACCAGGCAGGAACGCAGAATACTGTCAAGGTAAATAAATGTTGTTACAGCCTTAGTGTATGAGATTTGTAACATAATTCGGGACTGAACTGGTCTGTTTTGTGAGGCAAACTGTTCTTTGGGTCATGGGTGGATCCAGGATGGGACCTGAGGGGCATTGACTCTATCTGAAATCTGATTGGCCCCTGAAGCTCAGAGCGTTGTGATCTTGTGTGTCTATAAATGTGTATGTTATTCTCAAATGTACAATACAATAAAGTGAAATTGCTTTATTCAGCTCTGTGTGTTGTGCCCAGGGACTATGATAATAGAAATATGGACGGACTATTCTTGCTTCCCAACATTATGTGAAATGAAGCTGGCAAGAAGGCAGAAATAGAAGAAGAGTCTGCACCGTATGAGTAGGGGTTGAGGGGTCTTGTACTTGTCCTCCTCAATAAATGATGTCCTGAATTTTGTCTTCGACCTTTCAGAGACAGTTCTGTCACAAGTTGATTTGCTGTTAGATAGGTTTTGTGGTTATTTTCACGTATAAAAACCCTCCACATAGTACTGGGCCCCCGCTGTGTCAAGTATGGCTCCTTTGTGGTCCCTGGTTTAAGAATGTATATCCGCCCCTGCCTTGGCTTCATTTTTGGTGTTTGTCTGTGTGTTTCTAGGGTATAATGGGTGTAGTGGGCTGGATATTGCTCCTACTCTCCCAGATGATGGTGCCTGTGGCGTCCCAGAAGCCTCCAGGGCTCAGTGTGGGTGTGATCATGGGCCAGACGCGCCATGTTTCTGATCAGGAGCTCCGTCCACCTCGGCGCCCTGATGATGCCCTCGACGTTTCGGTGGTAATACTGAGGATCAACCAGACTGACCCAAAGTCTGTGATTACACAGGTGAGAAATGTTGTGTACGTTCACCAATATTGTACAAATGCCATCTATCACACACACAGGCTCTTGTTTGACAACTGTCTGCTTCACTGTGTCCCAAGGTGTGTGAGCTTCTGTCACGCACTCGTCTCCATGGCATAGTGTTTGCCGATGGCACCGATCAGGAGGCCATCGCCCAGATCCTTGACTTCCTCTCCGTTCAGACGCAACTTCCCGTCCTGGGAGTCCACGGAGGCTCTTCTATGATTATGGCTGACAAGGTGAGTGACCCTGAACACACACAAGCACAGACAGGCTCAAGCGCACACACAGATGCACACAAAACATACTCCTGCTTTTTTGGATACACACTGTGTTTTGGAGATTAGGGAGCTGTAATCCCTCCGCTCAGCCCTCTGTAAATGTTAGGATAATGGATAATGCTTTTCAACCTACACTTTTTTTCAGATGTCCTGGCACGTTAGCAATTAGGTCAGACTTTCATTGACACACTTGGTATTTAGAAAGTCACTGCCTCTGAAATGCATCTAACAATTCAACGAAATCCACAATGCTACAGCATGAAAAATGACCCCATAAGACACAGAATATATACTTTTATGTTCCCGTTACAGAAATATTGTGTCTTTAGCTGGTGGGAATATGAAATGATATAAAACCACAGCTTTTGATAAATGTTATTTTTTGCTTCCAGTGAGTTACTTTATGCTCTTTGAAATGGATATTTCCAGGTTGTTTGAGTGAAGAATGGACATGGTTCACTTGCTTCATAAATCAACTGTCATGTTGTAAATTAGATCAGAAAATGACACAAAAGGAGGTTTTTGATGCTTTTCTGTGCTATCAGGATGGCTCTGTCTGATTATTTTTGTGGAAGTATAGAGTAGAAAGACTGCCAACACACTGAATCGATGCTCGGTATCACCCTAAGCAATTTTATGTTAATTAGCGTTTTAAAAGGTTGCATAGTGCACATTTAAAAGTATAATATTCACAAGGTAAGCAGAAGTCTTTGCATAGAACATGCAGAATTCTCTGGTACATCATTTTTGTTTTAACAGATGATCAAGCATTGTTTAAATATGTAATAATGCGTTTTCTGCTTGGTCTAAAGAACTGGGCTATGCAAAGCCAAAAGAAATAGAGTAGAAATGGCGGGCTGTGTGTAGCTGTATCACGTCCAGTGCTCAGTGGGATGCTAGAAAAATAGATTCCTAGTTTTTAAAAGAAAGAAGAGAAAATATCCTTTAAGATTGGATTTTTGTTTTATTTTGGTGTGATGCTCAGTGCAACGTTAGGGATGTACATCTCTTTCTTAGCAGAATTCTCCCTCTGGTACTGACTCTGAAGACCTCGCTGACTGACAGAAAGACTGAAGAAGCTTTGATAAAAACACAACTGGTTCTTTACCTTTTAAATCTCTCAGGGCACAGCAACCAAAACACAGGAACCGATAACTGCAGCAATACAGCCTTTTGAAGTACGAGTTGATGGGGGATGCGGTGTGTGCGTCTGTGTGTGTGTGTGTGTGTGTGTGTGTGTGTGCAGCATATGTGTGAGAATAGCGAAGAGACAGAGTGAGAGTGAGTTGGCTTGAAGGTTAGGGGAGAGAGGTTGTAACATGAAGGTCACTGGCTTGAAACCCCCACTGAGTATATAATGACAGGGCAAAATAAATAAATTGTATTTTTCCCGCCCTCAGTCGCTGCTGTTGATGTGCCATTAAACGAGGTACTTAACCCCCGACTGCTCTAATTGAACTGCTCAGGAGCCAACAGTACAGGAGTGCGGTCATTCTTGGCAGCTCCCAGGCGTGAACATGAGTGTGTGTAGCCTGTAACTAACCAGCCCCCTGCTACTCCTCCTGCAGGCTTGTCGTGTAAATACCTGCCTGCGGTCCACTGGCAGGCAAATCGTTGAAAAAGCATTGTTGGCAGATTGGTATTTGTTCTGAAGTTTTGATCCGTGTGGTCGTTTATCAGCACCTGCCAGAAGGACAGGTGTGAATATTGATGGTTTTCCTCCCCTGTACCCTGGGTCTGTATTTGAATCATTTCTTGTTTTGTATTGCATTCGTGATTAGGACCGCAACTAAGGATTATTTGTGTTACTTGTTGATTATTTTTGGATTAATTAATTAATTGTTGTGTCTATAAAATGCTACAAAATGGTGAGAACTGCTCATAGAAGAGGGGATGGGATGGGAATCCTGAGACACCATTTAAAATACTGCACAGGCTGCATTATACACCATTATTGAGAGGCAAGGTCGGCTCAAAGGCAGATTTTCCTACAAAACAATGTAAAGATGCACACAAAAGTAATCTCTCTCAATCATCACTTGACCTACGGGAAGTGTGTGGTGGTGTATGTATCTACAGAGACATATTATTATTCAGAATGCCAATAAAAAGATGGAAAAGAAAAATTGTTTCCTAAATCCAGATCTTCAGAACTCTTGTTTGGTTCAACCAGCACTGAAAAACCCAAATATATTAAATGTATAATGATATCAAACAGATGGAACCGGCAAATTGTCACATTTGAGAAGCTGTAGCCTGCAGAGTTTGCCGCTTTTGCTGATAAATGATTGACGGATCAATTGATTATTAGAATGGCAATTATTTTTCTGTTGAGTGACAAATGTATTAATCAGTGAATCATTTCAGCACCAGTGGTGATGATGCGCTGTAGCATGGCCCTATCTTGCCTGGTGACAGAGCCAAACAAGACTATTATGGATGACTCTCAGTGAGGCTGACACATGCTTTACACTTGACACTCACACTGTGAGAGTGATCTCATCACACTGACCCTGCTCTAGCACTGTCCTCAGCTATATTCATCAATGATTTCAGAATATGATACACATATAAACCACAATTGGAACAAAAAGGTGGACCCCAACAAGCATAATTTGCTGAGAAAAAAAAGATTTGTCTCCTTGTAATGCTTCTTGGCCGTGCATCTGTTGCTTTCATACCTGCTGTCAGTGATGTAGTGGTAATCTGGAGGATTGAAAGAAATCCCAGTGGGCTAGTAACAATTCACCCTGATTGCTGTGGGCTAACAGACAATATAGTGCTTTCTGCTGCCTGAGCATGCAGTCTTGTGCTCTTTGTCTCCACATACACACACAAGCATTCTCTTAATGTTGCAATCAAGTCTATAGTATAGGAATGAAAAATGAGCGGCTCATCCCCTGTTACCTTGGTCATCCCGGCTCAGTCCAGTAGTAGTCTACACATCATGTTTTAGATGGAGAGCAAAAAACAGAAGGAAGACGATGGTGCCAAGAAAATACAGGAAAAAAAACTTCAGCAGGCAGGCAAGTGCTCTAAAATAATGGATATACGCGGAGGTGGGCAGTGCAAGTGTGAAATACTTGGTGTTAAAGCAGTGTTAAGCTGCCAAAATGCAAACTTAACTGTCATGATTATGTCACATTTCAAATAAAGGCTTTCTCCAGTTGTCATTTTTATCAGTAGCTGGCCGCAGAGCCATCACACTCTGTCACATAAATGGGAGCAGGCATTGCAGGCATCCCTGAAAACTGTGATAAACAAGATTGTGGAGACCAGTAACTTAACTAGAACGGCTCCTCTGCTTTTAAAAAGGACAGTTTTTATTTGTCAAGATTCCCTTGAGTCTAGACACAGTGTGACTTCTGAGCTCAGCTTCAATTTGTTTTTTGCCAGTGACAATATTTTTATCTGCTTTTCAGTTGGGAATAAATGTGCTGATTTTAAGTCAAGCACAGGTTTGCTGATTAGTTGTGTGCGGTTTGGTTGCAGTTACCAGGACAGGACTTATTGTTGCCATATTCAAGATTGTGGGTCTACTCCTGAACTGTCTGATCATTTCTCCACCTTTCTGACACCACCAAATCAAAAAGCAAGTGTAATATCTGCATATATTTGTAACTGATATACACCGTATAAGAAAAAGCTTCATGCCTGAGGGATCGTTTAGCAGTTGCCACCCATACAAACCCTCCCCATCATCCCTTTTGGAACTGCAGTCCACATGACTCCCGACCTCCACATAAACAGCTTTCACAGATGTTTAGCGTGAACAGTCTTGGGGAAACACAACCTCCCTTTAAGCTCAGTGTGCAAATGTCCAAATACTCACCCATGCATATCCACATATTGTAATGGTGTTATGAATATGTTAAAAAACTAACGAATGAATGAAGGAAAGAATAAGCATATAAAGACCTGCAGGCAAAAATGGGCTTTGTTCCTTGTAAGAGATTTATTTTGATTGATCTACTGGCCGGGGACAAACCCTTGAAACCTTGCTGACACTAATATTGTTTCTGCATTAAAGGGTTTTTGTTTTTCCGACACTGTACTTCTCCCTGTACCTCTGCCAGAATCTGCAACGTTCAAAATAAGTTCCACCTCAATTGGATCAGCCCTAATAAATGAAAGAATCATCCATTTTTGTGTGCCAAACCCATTTTTTTTCCCTAAATGAAAACAAATGGATCAATGTCAGAACAGGCCCAACCTCTCTCCCTGCCTCTCTCCCTCGCGTTCGCTCTACCCCTTTCTCTGCCTCCTCATCATTCCCCTATAATGCATGTCAGTGTGGAACAGTCAGGCATAAACTACGAGAAGTTGGATGATGTGCTGTGAGAAGGGAGACACGTTTAGGGAACACAGAATTGATGGGGAGAAAGGGCATGTGTAAGCCCAGGAGAGGAACAGGATTAGTTTGGAATGTTGTACTTCCATTACAGAGCGACCGCTTTGGGAAATAAGAAATGTTGTTGGCTTTACCTCACCCCCATATGTGCTCACTCATTCTCTGCCAACCTTGTTCATCTCCTCTTTTGACTTCCTTCTTCTCGGTGTGCGGGGGATAGAGGATGGGGGTTGGGGGTCACAGTGCGTAGCATAAGAACACGAACATGCTGAAATGGAAGGTTGTGAATTAAACATGCATGTTCTTTCTGCTTTGCTGTACCACTGTGGTGGGATGCTACCCTTCTGTGGTGTCTGAGTATTTGCATGTGTGCGTGTGTGTGTGTGTGTGTGTGTGTGTGTGTGTGTGTGTGTGTGTGTGTGTGTGTGTGCGTGTGTGTGTGACTGTGTGTGTGTCCCAGGCTGGGATGTCCCATATCAGTTGGGGCCATTTGCCCAGGTTCTCTGCTGAGTCGCTTTAATATTTAACACCTGCTCCCCACACCTGCTGTCACTTGCAGAAGATACACTGCTGTGTCATTCACTCACTGAGTCCTCCCCCACTTTCACCTCTAATTTTTTTCCTCCTGCACTCTCGCTTTTTCTTCCTTCATGTCTCCCTGTCTTCTCCTGCCCTGCATCTCTGTCTGGTCTTCTTCTCCTGTTTCCATTTTTCTCCCTCTCCCCCACCGTTTCCACTGCCACCCCATGCTTCTTTTCTGTCTTTTCATGTCGCCGTGTCTCTCAGTCTTCTCCTTTCTTCCTGCTCTTGCATCCACGGTTGTTATTCTCTGGTGGCTGGCGCTTGTGAGAGGAACAGCCAGCTATGTTGGAAGGCTGTGGGGAAATTTTGCCTTGAACCTCTGTGAAGTGAGATTGGATGATGGGTTTGTGTCTGTGTGAGAAAGAAAGAAAGACAGAAGAGGGAGCGTAGCTGCGTTGATATGGTTACTATGGGGACTAAACCAGACTACAGCATTTAGTCCTGGTCTGTCTGCTGCTGAGATCCTCTGGCTGTGTTTACATCACAGGTGTTGATGCCCAGTTTCTTCCGGCTTAGCTGGGCACCGCACTGAAAAACAACTGGAAGTCCTTGTCACTGCACAAGCTACTCCAACTGCCTCTGCTCTAAGATGGCTAATTTTGAAATGGTGCTTATGTGTGAAGATGATGCAGAGGAAATCCACACGAGCATTTTCAGGTTGTTGTTATGAAGGTCTTCATGCACTCTAAAACCTGTAATGTCATGTAAACCTGAACAGAAAAATGGTTGAATCCCTCCTTTTTCTTATTTCAGTCGACAAAAGACAAACCTCTGCCTACGTTTAATGGATCCATATTGACAGTTTAGTTCTTTGGATTTACATATTTCCTTTTTCTTTTGTCCCACAACTGAACACACAGAAAATAGTGTTTTGATTGTGGCTCAGTTCGCCAGGCACGAATGTACTGCTGTGTTGAAAATCAAACCAAATTCAGATGTCAAATATCAGATGTCGTGGAATTCTGTTATGACTGTGAAGTCATCTCGCTCTTAAATCTGTCCATAAATAACCTTAAAATGAAGCAGATTTTTTGGAATCTGTACCAAAAATTGAAGTGTAAAAGCAACAAAGATGTTTTTTTATGGAGACGCTTTCCCTAAGATAGTTTTTAAGAGAGTTTTTATGAAATGAAAATACATACTTATTGTAGACAGACCCCATATTGTGGGTCATATTGCGGTTACCCTTGAAACAGCGACAGTGACTTAACCTAAATGCACAATGAAATCTCCATCTGCAGTGGAAGCAAACATCTGCCAAGTTAGCTCTCAGCTAACTGTTACAGTACATCAAAGAGCATCGTTTATGTAATGTTAGACACCAATCCTAAAAAGAATAGAGTGTAATAAAAACAAATGAATTAATATGTAGCCAATGAATCGCTGTATAGTATTTTACTGTTGAAACTGCAACATTATTGAATAAATGGAAGTTTATTTCCTGGATGCAGAACTGCATCGGCTAAAAGGATGCCGATGCAATTCTGATCAAAAGACCTTCAGCCAAAAATCTCTCATATGTGAATTAAGATCAGTAAATAACAAACGTATTTAACAATTTTATTTGAAAGTTTCAATGTGCAGTTCCAGTCAAATTTGTGAATTGGGAACAACAGCAAAAAACAAAAGAAAACAACATGTAAAACAGCAGCTAATCTGCACCTTGCTTGTGTTCACATTGTTTGTGCTTTTGGTAATGACTTGCCTGTGACAGTGTGCAGTGTGGAGGTTACCATTTGGAAGGAAAAGCAATCTGTGGCGACGCTCCTCTTCATGTCGCTTCTCTGAGTTGTTTTCATCTTTGGAGGACATTTGAAATATTCACTGTAGTTTGGGCTTTGACACAGTCACTTCTCATCAACCCTTTTTAACTTTGATTTCTTTTCATCTTTGGATGGTGATGTTCACCGTACTTTCGGCTCGGAGACAGCCGCTTTTCTTTTCAACGCGCTTTCCTGCTTTTCCTTTTTCTTGAATTTCTCTGTTGATGAAGTTTTCTGTAGGTTGCCCTCTCATCTTTCTCTACAACCATGGTCACTAACGCTGCTCATGACAACTTACACAGCTGTAAACTTTTCTGATGCAGAGCTACATTCGTGTACTTGACAGAACAAAATACTTGCTTTGGTTTTGGGCATTGGCAAGCAGTTATATAAGCCCTTAATCACCTGATGTTCGATCGTGAGATTTTTGATTCTCAAAAATAATTTAACACATTGAAGTAAAAGACATGTTTGTGTCTCTCCTTTGACAAGATCACTGCTGTGAAAAGATAAATAATATCCAGTATTTTAAGTAGATGATTGGATGATTGAATCATATTTCAGTGGACTGCACCTCCTGTGAGCAACTAAATGCCAAGAAAAACACAAATTCAAGCAGAAGGCAGTCGAGGGACAGCAGTGAGATAACAAAAAGCCAGTGAAACATAATACTGTTATTGCATGGTCTCTAGGTTTGCGTTGTGGTTTCATGGCTCTGGATGCAGAGCCTCAGTAAAGTGCACTTTACTTACATCTTTTAATTTGCTGCAGTCATCTTTGCTGCTATCTCTGAAGTGGTTTTCATTGTTACAGTACTGTAGCTGTTACTGAAATGTTGATGATGAAGGGAAAAAAATGTTTTAAAAAAACACTAACTACATGTATCTGCACACCCTCCCCAGGCCAGCAGTGGAAGATCCAGTTTGTCTTTTCTGAGAAAGTCGTACATGTAGACAGAATACAAAAATTGCTTTGTATTATATCTAAATGCTGCTGAATGGAACACTGTCTTGGAAGATAAGAGAACAGCAATGCTTCAACTTAAAAAAAAAGGAAAAAAAAGAAAGAAAAGCTGCTCCAGGCTCCAGGCGAAATCTCACCACTCTGCTCCCACTTTGCACATAGCCTGTAGCACATTATTGCTTTAAGGGGAAAAAATGCATCTAATAATGTGGACATTCAGTCTGTAGGTCAACACAATCCATTTAAGTTGCCACCCCTGTAGTGGCTGTTATAGTCCCAGAGAAATAACTGTTGATCCATACAAAGAGCCTGTCCATCAGTACATGTGTAACAGTATTTATTGTATGCAAAATGATCAGGACCAGGACAATTTGAAGAGTGAGTGCATTTACATGCCATTTGTGTAAGATGGTAATCAAGAGAGCATGCGTTTCAGCTTACCTGGCAAATATGCAAACATAATTGGTAATGCATGCTCTGCAACCATGCATTAACCAAACAATTGTGCGCTGGGGAAGGGTCAGTTGACGCAAATAACATCCCCATTGTGTGGTAGTTACTTCTAACTACTGCAACTACATCACCAGTTACATTGCTGGCCACACACAGGCAATGTTCTGCCATTAAAATTATCAGTATTTAATATGCAGAAATTCCAAAAGTTCAAAATGGTGGAAGCCACTGCTGCTTATTAGCTGTGTTGCATCATCCTTTTTATTTAGCCTTCTCTGTGGCAGCATAAACCTCTCCACTGAAGTGGAATGGTTTGTTGTTTTAAGCCACCCATTGCGACACATAAAAAACTCTTTCCAAGCGCTGCTGTTGGATTCACAATCCACAAGCAAAAACAGCCAATGGTAAAAGGCTCAGCTTCATACTGCGTTGGTTTCTGTTGGCATTGCCCAACGACTGGAGCAAAAGTTCTGTCAGTCACAGCTGATATCCGACAACTCGGCCTTATGGCCCTGGCCAGCGGTGCGGCTGCCCAGTCACAACAGCCTAAGCCTCTGCTTTATTCCTGCAGTGATGCTGGCTCACACAAGTCAGCTTTGACACTGACAACCAGTGGCGTTCACGGGGGCAGGAATGGGTTGCCCTTTTTCCTCTTGGGTGCAAATTGCCCTTTTCAACTGGCAATCAAAACTTTTCAGGCTCCGCCCTGGCCCCTTCATAGGGCATGACCTTCTCCGGCTCAGTTGCGTTAGAGTTGAGGCTTTTTTTTTCTTCTTCTTCTTCTTCTTTTTTTCCTTTGTCATGCCCCTAAAACTGCCTTTGCAAAACACTCCTGACGACATGTTACTGAATGTGAAATAATCCATCGAGTCATCTGTGTGCTTATAGTGGGAAGTCATTTTGGCTGTCCGAAATGCCGATGTCAACTCGAGTGCCCTTAGTTCATCAGACTTGGAAGGAGGGAAACGAATGTTATCTAAAAAAACCCCTTCCACTCCAGTTCTTTCACCATCCACTGAAGTCAAAATATGCCACTGGATTTGAACTACTCTGCTATGTCTGGCTTCAGTGATAACAGAGAAAAAGATGTGTCACCTCTTTGACTTATATTGCTGAAAATCAGCACACTGTTACTATGAGTGCCGGTAACCTGTTTCTCTTATATTCACTGTCACTATAAAGCTGAACACATCTGAATGCTTGATTGCAGGTATGCGAAATATTGTAACTTTTCTTCGATTTTATTTTAACTTGTGACACAGTTAAAAGCAGGCTGTCCGCTGAGCAGAAGCTTGGTGGTTCGATCCGTGGCTCCTCCAGTCTGCATATCGAAGTGTCCTTGGGCTCCTGATGCTGTGTCACTGGTGTGTGGGTGTGTACATGAATGGGTGAATGTGGCATGTGGCAAACTAGAAAAGCGCTGTATAAATGCAGTCCACAAAGCAGAGGCAGACTCAACTCAAACAATACCACAGAGTTATTGACCTTGTGAAATAGACCCGTCCTGACAGTTAGAAGCCTTGACTGGGAAGCAGAGTGTCTGGTACTGTAAGAGATGTCCAGATTCAATATGAGACAGAGGAGATAATCAGATTCATGATGAGATGCCCTGATTAACTTGCAGATTGATCTGAGTTGCCTTGATGTATCAAACATCAAATTAATAAAACTTCACTGAAGTAAACTTCAGCTCCCACATCAAGACAGTTCACATCACTTGAAATCATGTCTAACTTTATTTTATGACTCATTATTTCAGTGTATTTTGTCCAAGGGTATTGATTGTAAGGTAAAGCAACACATTTCTCCCTTAAATATTTCTGGAAACCATTTCTTGACAGTGTAACAGCACTTGTGTAACTGTCTGTTTATGTGTCTCTGCATTCTGTTTATCTGTCGGTGTTGGCAGTGAGTCTCACTTATTGTTGTTTGCTTGTTGGAAACGGCTGCTGGAGATGTCAATCTCCCCTCAGCAGAGCTGCTGCAGCTGTTTAGCATACATCACGGCCAGTGTTGGTGTGTCGTGTTGTCTGTCTGTGCTGCGTGATGGAACAGCAGGACGTCGCTATCAGCCAACAGGTCCCTCTGTCTCACACACAATGAGAGAATTACCTTAGCCGGACCTGCTGTCTTTGCACCTGTGTTTGCGTGCGTGTGTGCGTTAATGACAAAGTGTGTGTGCATGAGTGTTCACGAATCACTCAGATCTGTCAGCAGTCATCTCTACTCAATCTCAAGCACACACAGTACAGCAGTGGTCCCACACAAACGGGGCCTCTGTATTATTATGTCTTGATTTTCTTTCTCCTGCTTTCACCACACTCTCCTTCACATGCTCTACAGTTTCCAGCTTTTCCCTCTGCATCACTCTCTTATACCCTTTCACTTTTCAGTCATCCTCCATGTCTTTTAACTTGCCCTCTTTCTTCTCGTCACCTCCTGCCAACCTCATCCCCTTTGCTTTTCTCTTGTCATCCCCCCCTGCTCTCCTCCTTCTCTCACGCCCCAGTTGGGCAGTACAATAAGATGGCAATGGCAGGGCTGTGGTGTGTGTGTGTGTGCATGTGGTGCGTGCGTGTATGCATGTGTTTGTCTGTGTGATGTCACACTACAGCAGCTCTATAGTAGCTCTCTCTTTTTTAATCCCTGTGCTCACAGACCACACTGCTATTTTAAGATTCTATAAACCTTTTCAAAGAAGCTTCAAGGGGAAAGCTTGTCCATGTACTGTGTACTGAGTGTGTGTGTTTGGGAAGAAAGAGCGAGTGTGTGTGTGAGGGAGAGTGGGTAGGTATGCTTGCATGTGTGTGTGTTTATTTTTCTGTCAGACCAGCTGATAACACAACTCTTAGCAGTTATATGGTTCATGTCAAAGTTATTATGAGTCACATCGCAGGAATCTAAAGCCTCTTCTGATAGGAACGATTTGGATCACTGGAAGACAAAATCTGACTGCACCGGTTTAAACTTAAACCTGCACATTTGCCTTTCTGGGTCACATAAATGTTAGAATCTCAAGGAAAAAGTCAAGTTGAATATTTAGAAGCACAGCTGATGTCATGTTAATAAAACAGGCAGGATCTCCAGACAATAAACAGACAATAAACCTGGCAGTAAACCTGGCTCAATATATATTGCATGCTCATTATTGCCACTGCAATATAATATCTTCAGTCCTGAACTGTCTGATCTCATCTTTCATCATATGTAAATCTGTTTCTGGCACAGCAGAGCCATTCTGTCTGTTCTGTAGCACTTGGTATGCCATTTCTGAGCCGATTGCCCCTTTTAAACTTGATAACCCGAACAGAGAGGCCGGCCCTGTCTCCGAGCCTCCACCTGGACTCCTTGGAGGGAAAGGTGTGAAAACAGGAACAATTTTCACTTATTTAATGGACTGCTAAAAAATGTCAGGAGGTGGTCAAAGTCATGAGAGAAATATGTTTTCTGACTTCACCTCCAAGACCAGTAAAAACTCCAAGGGCCCCAACAAGTCCTCAAGCCTCAGAATAGATTGTTGGACGATCGGCTGCCTCTCTGTCACCTTCTTAGTTAATGTTAGGGATGATAGCTTGATGACTTATTCTTAAAGCAGCATCAGTTGAGTCCGTGTGTGGAGAGTAGAATAAGCTGTAAACACGACACTGACATATTGTCACCTAATAAAGATGTTATAGCAAAGGCCTAAGCAAATAGTTGCCTATTTACACATTCAGCAGGCACAGAACAACATTAGCATTCATTTGGATTCATGGTGGTGGCAACCTGACAAACACAAGTCTAATATTTACTCTCCTCTCAGCTCTGTTTTGATTTCTTCCGTCAACTCAGAGGGAAACATCTGGCTCTTCAGCTTGCTCAGCACCCAGGTCTTTAGTCTCTCTGAGGTTCAGTGTTGGGCAGGTAGTGCAAGAAGGCAAAAGGAAATCAATGTTGACGGTTATGAATTAAAGGAAACAATAACACAATGTTAAGATAATAAAAGTCAGAATGTTACTTTAGTGAAAATACTGAATTACAGCATCATCAGCTATATTGCAGTATTGGATTATTATCACTGATTCATGTGTAAAACTGTGTGTTCCTGAGCTCATGCAGTAATCTCCTTTATCCAATCATGTGTTCACAAAGTGGTGAACGTTGCTCCATCCTCGCTTGTGATCGACTGAGCCTTTCCAGGATGCCCCTTTCATATCCAGTCATGATACTGTTGCTTGTTACCAATGAACCTGTTTACCTGTGGAATGTTCCAAACAGGTGTTTTTGGAGCATTCCACATCTTTCCCAGTCTTTAGTTGCTCCTGTCACAACTTGTTTGAAACGTGTTGCTGCATCAAAGTCAGAATAAACATATATTACACATTACAAAAATCAGTGAAGCTGATGAGGTAAAACTGTTTTCAACTGAGTATATGTCAAAAAGGATAAAAAAAAAATCATCTATGTTTTACATGGTGTGTCCACTAAATTGGCGTCAGGGTTGTACTTGGTCACTTTCCACCACTGCTGCTTTCACACTGGACATAAACATAGACTTTTTTAAGGCGTTTAAACAAATGAGCAGGGCTGTTGTTTTGTGGAGTGGACAGTCTTGTGGGTCCTGTTCCACACTAATAAATGGGTAGTGCCCTCCTTCCTCATGCTGGCACCAGTGTGTACCCTATGAGTGTCCCCTACGTTCTTATTTCAGTGGAAAATTCTGCTGTCCTGGGCTGCTTTGAGCTCTTTCTTTCTTAATAGAGACTGTTTCTTACATGAAATCTATGACCTGCCTCTTGATATTACCCCCACAAGCCTCCTTAAGGGGTTTTTTGATATTGTCTGCCCAAGTGTCATCTCCACTCTAAATAGCTCTATGGCCATTGGGGCTGTTGCATCCTGTTTCATACATGAAATGGGCCTGCCTCTTGTAAAAATGATGCAGTTTTCAGCAGATTCAGGCCTATTTCATAATGCTATTTTTGTATATACATTTCTCAATTATTCTGTTTGAATGGGAAGAGCATCTGTCTGTTTCAGATGGCTCATTTGAGACAACCTTTTCGTGACTGTTGGTTCTGACTGTGCTGTTCTTTTCCTCATAGACTTCAAGGCTGCCTTCATTATGGTAAATCATGCCATTATAATTGACTGTCTTGAGCATAGGGCTGGTGTAAACAGCGCTGCCCTGGCTTAGAATATGTCACAGCTAAGGAACACAACCATTTAGTTTTTCATCTGCCTTGTCTAGGCTCTCTCTTGGCGTCCCTCAGGGTTCAATTCTGAATAAATTTCTCTTCTGCATTAGTTTGCTGCACCACTGAGTCATATTATTGAGACGTACATTTCCTTTCACTCTTATGTAGACAACACCGAGCAATATGTCCTACAAAAGCCCAGTGATCTGTACAATTGGAGACTGTACAATTCCAGGAGATTAAGACTGAACCTCAAGGTTTTCGAACCCCCTATTTTAGTAAATCATCCTAAAATATCATATGTAAATGTAAATGTAACCAGCTGTGAAAGGCCTTAAAAATATTAATCCAGGCCTTAAGACTCAAATTTGTACCTTTCCATATGTGTCAAGCAAAAATCAAAATGATGTTTGAACCAGAACAAAGACAGCTGAATAGTTTTGGATGATTCTGTGGAAGGTTTTAATTTAATCAGCCATTGTAAAACCTGGAAAAGGCTTCAACTCTCCATACTCAATTGAACAGCAGAGTTAGTTACAGCAAGTTAATTAAAGTCAAACTTTAGTAATCCCACTGGGGAAATTTGTCCTCTGCATGTGACCCCTCCTGTCTATTCAGGGGGAGTGGGCAGCCACTGTTCAGCAACTCTGAACAGACTGAATTTCAAACCCTGTGAGGTCACAGTGCTAACAGCTGATCCACTGTGCTGGACATGGTAAACACATAAATGGTCTGCATTTATATAGAACTTTACCAAGCAGTCAAAGCGCTTTACACACACACACACACACACACACACACACACACACACACACACACACACACACACACACAGGTGGCAGACGCTACCATGCAGGGCGCCACCTGCTCATCAGGAGCGCACTCACACACCAATGGCACAGCTATCAAGAGCAGTATCTTGCCCAAGGACACTTTGACATGGAGACTGCGGGGGCCAGAGATTGAACCACCAACCTCCTGGTTGTGGCTCTGCCTCCTGAGCAGAGCACAGCCGCCCACGTACATACAGACAATATGTAATAACAACATGTTAATTCTAAAACTTTAACGATAACTTCGAAATACTTAGTTGGGTAATGAAACTTGTTGTTTTAGCTTAGACCTAATTCCCAGATCTGTATTAACATAATGTCTTTAAAGATCGCCTCCAGATATGTGTTATGAGATACATACTGTATAAATACTGAATAAAAAATTGAGTCTGATATGAGTTTACAGTCCACATAGACAAAAATAAAGTCAGTAGATGTTTGAAAAATCCAGAATATGTGAATATGAAAATAGCTTTCATTTCAAAGATTTTACTGCTGGACACAAGATGTCTCCTACTTCACTGAAAGGTCTTTTCTCACATGCACATGCATCTGGACCAGGATTGCTTCCCAAGCTAGATGTGGTGTCACAAAATCAGGCTTGCATGAACTTAAAGGTACAATGTGTAAGATGTGGCCAGAACTTTAGTTGAAAACATTCAAAAATGAACATTATCACCAGAATGTGAAGAAGTAACAGTTCTGATGACATGTTAATGACATCTGCGTATTGTGTCACAGATATATCTACTGAAGTTAGCGTGCTAACCAGTTAGCTACGGCCCATCCTGTCTCGTAATACCACTTTTGCTACGTTTCACAGCCTCTCTGACAAAAGTCAAGAAAGGAAATATTACAGCTATTTTCTTTATTAGACAAAAATATACAAGTGTAAACCTACTGAATTCAGGTTTGTCTCTTTCACTGTACTAAGACAAGCTTAAATTGCTAATAGCTAACCGCAGTTAGTAGCTACAGCCAAAGATAGCTGCCCCTTGTTTATTTGGAACAAACTTCAACAGGTGGCCAAATCTTACATATTGCACCTTTAAACTCAGGTTTAAGGTGAGCACAGGCAAACTTTCCCCATTTAGCAGATGAATGTGAAAAATAGTGTCAAACTCTGCTCATATATCTTTCTGCCCAGTGAAGGTCAAACATCCAAATGAAGAGACAAGAAGTAAAACACATTTTAGAGAGGAGAGGGACTTCAGTTCACAATTTATTGATATTCTTGATGAAATGTGTCTGCATCGTTTGACCCATCAAACCTTTTTAGGAGCAGCGGGCATTTACAGCTTAACATCTACAGCTCATCTCCAGTTCTGAGGTTACTGCCTTTAATGCCTTCTCTCCCCTGGATTACTGTAACACCTTTTACATATGGATGGGTCTGTCCATGTCCTCTATACTGTTAGAATAGTACATTGCTGCCAGGCTTACAAATGCATCTAGAGAGGTATACCACATTACCCTGTAGGCTTGTCTTCATCTTTCTACTGCATTGCACAGATGTGGTATGAAAGGTCTGGCTGTTTGTCCTTGAGTTTCTGAATGGATTTTCTCTCCTTTACACTTTGGTTCTTCGACATCTAGAGCCCTTGGTTCATGTCACATGGGACCCTTTGAACTCAAGGAGGAATCACTTTTTTTTGTTGCTTTGCATAGATTACTGAGGTATTTTGTTAAATGACCCTTTCACCTGTTCATATCAAACTTGACTCAAAGCGCATTTCTGTTCTTTAGCATTAAACTCTGTTTAATTTGCAGATGTGTGAACTTGAGTGTGCTTGTGCTTTGGAATTTAGCGAGTTATGTCCAAACCAGCACTGCTCACTACATACCACTGACACTGCCCATCAGAACAAAGAACTTAGCAGCCTTTTATGTCACAATAGGCCAACTCTTGGACACATGGACTTGCTTATTTTTAAGTCTCAGTTGTTGATTGTGATGATAATGGTAGTGATGACAAAGATGATAATACATGTGATGACAGCAATGATGATAACGATGACGGTGATGTGTATGATGATGAGTAGTGGAGTTCCTGTGAAGACCACAGAGTCCTATTTATTTCTGTGATCTGATAGTCACCGTGGTGGCACGGAGGTAGTTTTCTGGAATTAGATTTTACAAATGATATTGTGTCTTT
The DNA here is from genome assembly GCF_051107435.1 of Chaetodon auriga. Lineage (NCBI taxonomy): Eukaryota > Metazoa > Chordata > Actinopteri > Chaetodontiformes > Chaetodontidae > Chaetodon > Chaetodon auriga. The sequence goes on from NC_135077.1 coordinate 17,120,006, forward strand.
TTGCAATATTCATATTATATGGAAACATACTAATGAACAGTAAACATAGGTACAGAAAAATAACATCTTTATTAATAATGTAAACATCTGCTGTGTAATTAAAGTGGCTCTACCCTGAAAACAAAGCTGTTCACTGCAGTCTTTGTCTGCATTGTCTGATTTTGATCCAAAATGATACTAATCATGTAGAATTTCATTTAATTTCAGTGTTATTTCGTCAGTATATTCTTTGTGATATGTTTTGTGTTTACATGTAAGCTGTATGGCAGATGAAACACAGCATTACCCAAAGCATCAGTGTTGGGAAAATACATTTCCCAAGGAAGTTGTTATAGAGTGATGTGGGATTTTCATGGGATTCCAAAACAAGACAAACCATTACAACCAAATATCTAATGAACCAGAAGGTGTTGGGACTAGCAGTTCGTAATGCCTTTTGTCATGAATTTATTTCTTCTAACAGCTTTATTCTTGAGCTAATACAGACACACACAGTCATACTGTGGCAATCTTATTCCACACAACTTTCATATTTTCACCATGTGGGAAAAAACTGAATCTTCCAAGTAATCATAGAAAACACAAACAGCACACAAACACGGGCACAGTAACACCAGTGAAGGCACTGAAGACTGCCAGCAAGCAAACAATGAAAAATTTACATTTGTTTTAGAAATTAGCTTTCCGAATGTTTCATGAGGAAGGAAATGTATTCAACATGTTTGTTAGACCTCAAGGATAGACACTTTGCAAACAGGCTGATCAAGAACTGGGATGTATGCAATGACTCGATTAAGTTAAAAATAATCTGATCTTGTCTAAAACTCAAGATTAACTTTATTTTTGCCTGCAAATGGGAAGAAAACTGAATAAAATCACAGGAAGTAATAAACCTGTGCATGTACAGCCCATCAAGCAGACACTGCCCCCAGGAGAACTAGGTATTGGCTAAGAGCTGAAGGTTCTGTAATTTTTAATACTTCTGCACAGCTACTGGTGACGCTCTCACTCAGTGTAATTGGTACATGGACAAAGGGATGCATTCTCCAGAGCAAATACACTCTGTAGGAGCACTACTACCTCCTAACTTTTCAACTGTCTAATAAGCCAATTACTGCAACAGGCATACAACCCGATCAATCATAGTTAGGGGAGTGTTTGACAAAGTTGCGACTTGAGGGACCAGTCGCTATCACAGCTTCACTGTCTCACATCAGTCATGTCTCAATTGCAAACAAGTGCAAAATGCTGAGGAGGAGCGGGATTTTTGGGATGCTTTTTTGTAAACTAGTTGCAGGTGAAATAATAGTTTGCAACCATTTCCCTGACAGTTCTCAATAATCATATTTCATGCGCCTGCACCTGCGTTGATTGAGCCTATACATTTTTCTTCTCTTCTGTTCTTTTTGACTCTGTCTTCCCTTGTTATTAATGTATTTCTCAGTGTTAATGTTAATTGAGCATATCCACCCCCATCCTGTAGAAATAAAGGTTAAATTTGTTAGTTATTTAAAAAACAAATTTTAACCGTGTATTATATGGAACACTTTACCTGAACCACTCACCTTTACACAATTCTCAAAAAAAAAAAGTTAATCAGAACACTAGGATGTTAAAAGCTAGTAAGTTGTAGTAGCTTCATATTTAGAATGAGTTCACTGCTAAACCAGCTCAATAACATGTAGTTACACAAACTTTCACAATATTGACACAACTAATTACACAGATAAGCTGTTATTCTGCTCCACATAAGAGACAGATACAAGAACTGATTGCACTTGCATACATGCAAAGTAGTTTCACCCCCATCTACTGCACACACAGGCAGCCATATGTGCTGAGAGCACAGGCGCATGCCTCGAGGCATCCACCGCCATGTGCTTCACGTGTTCTACTGGAGAGAGGAAGAGAAGATGGGAGAGGGGAAAAGACAAAGAAAAGGTGCAGGAAAGGGAGATTTGAGTGAAGCTTGTGTCAGAGGAATACCATGTTGGTGTCAGTTCCACTCCTCTTCCTCCATGCTAAGAAGTTTCTCTCTCCCTCAGAGGGAAAGTACACCAGCTGGCCCTTAGAGAGACAGAGAGAGAGAGAGAGAGAGAGAGAAAGAGAGAGAAAGAGAGAGAAAGGAATAGATAAAAGTAATAGAAATAATAGAGGCAAATGCAGGTACAAGATGAGATCAAAAACCAAAAGCTGAGTGATGCATATCAGGCAGCTGTGATGTCCAATTATATGCCATGGAGAGCCGAGTGCTGTATGTGCAGCGTTTTCAATTCAGCCAAACATCAGCGCTATTTCTCAATATTTGTTCTTCTGTCCCTTTTGACATTTTATTTAGCCTGTAGCTTACAGTGCACATAGAATTGAACTGCCAAGTCATTGATTGTGCACAAGCTTGGAGCCCATCTCAGAATGCAGGTGCTTGTCTGGGAGATTTTATAGTCACCCCACAGCAGCTGATAACCTGAAAACCTTCAAGATGAGAGGGTGCAGCTAATTAGTGAAATCACTTGATGTGTTCATTTTGTGGAAGAAAAACCTGTATCTGCTTGGTCTGTTTTAGATCATCTACCCCCCTTTGCAATCAGCAAATCTTCTTGTCATGGAAAGTAATTGGACGTCACTAACAATTTGATGACACACACAGATGTGTGAGTGGGACTGCTGCAGTTTGAGACACTGCCTCTTCACTTTTATTTATTACATTAGTCTTTTCTGGATTGCGTTGGCGGTGTTTTATATTCAGTAATTGTGGCAGTTAGTGTGCATTAATTGGGAGACTGGCGCCCACTCTTGGAGACAGGTTGGGGAGTGGAGATTATAGCCAAGCTGTACTCCTGGCACCTGGTGTTTGAATAACCCCCATAGCCTGTCTGAGCACAGCCTGAAGAAGCAACAGGAAGCCGCTGTCTTGTGGCCTCACCACCTGGGAAAGTGAATAGAAGCATCATGTGCACAGGTGAACTGGCCATACCAGGTGTCTTCTCTGTGGCGATCGGGGAGTATTGGGTGCCATGGCCTGCAATCCAAGTGTTTTGGTCCTTGCAAACCAAACTGAAAGCTGTGTTTGGTTACCTGGCATTAAGTCTAACCTGTTCAAAACAGATCAAGGATTTGCTTTATCTCATCTGCCCTCTTGACTTTTATGAGAATGGATGGAGGAAGTGAATTGCAGCTGTGGTGTGAAAAACTCCAGCTCGGGGATATTAGCGTGTCTTCCCTACAAATCACAGATGGTGCTGTCCTTCTGGCCTCATCAGCCCGTGACCTCTGATGTACGCTTGAGCTTTTTACTGCTGAGTGTGAAGCGGCTGGGAAAAGGGTCGGCACCTTTAAATGTAAGGTCATGGTTCTTTCACAAAACAAGGTGGCTCGCTGTGTTCAGATGGAAGGGGAGCAGCTGTATCAGGTGCTGGAGTCAGAGTACCTTGGGGTCATATTCATGTATAAGAGCCAAAGGGGCCAGGGGATCGAAATGTGCTGTTTGCTGCCGTGATGTTGGAGCTATAGCAGAGTGTGGTGCAGAAGAATTTACCAATGTACATCTCAGTCCTCATCTGTGCTCATGCGCTAGAGCTTGTATACAAAAGAATGAAATTGTGGGTACATGCTTTAGAAATGCTGTTTCTTAAGAGCTTTGTTGGCCTTGCTCTTTGCGATATCAGCCAGCGTGGCTCACGTGTCCAGTCAAGATACATCCTTGGTGCCTCTCACTGGAGGTGTCACCTTGGAAAAAACTCTATGTAAGACGAAAGAAAGCTACTGTAGGTGATTATATTTTTCCAACTGGCCTGAAAAACCCACTACAGTAGATCCTTGAGGAGTAACTGTAGAAAGTTACTTGGGAAAAGTCTCTCTTGTCCATGATATTTGCTCTTATTTAACTTCAACCCTGAATAGAACCAGCAGCGATAGAAAATGGATGTTGTCAGTTTGTGTGTAGGCAGTAGCTGCGGTAGCTCAATGTCAACAAGATCAGCATTAAACATTATGAAATACCCAAACTATAACTGAAATCGTTCATCACTTAATTGACCATTCTAATTAATCAACCACAGTTGATTAATTCACAGTCACCAGCAGTCAGGTCAGTTGTGAAGCAAGCAATATGAACATGCTTTTGTTTCTTGATTTGTAGCATTTCTTTGTCATATTGTTAATGAAATATCTTCTGGTTTTAGACTGTTGGACAGACAAAAGAATACAGCTGAAGATGTCTCTTTTGCCTCTAGGAAATGTTGTTGTTTACTATTTTCTGATGTTTTGTAGACTATTTGATTACTTGGGGATTTAATTGTGAAGGAAAATGATTGTGAATTACAGCCATAACCCCAAACACTCGTGCCATCTGCAGTAAATATAAAGCTGGTAAATGATGCCTGCCTGCAGGTTATTAAAGTTGATTAAAATGACTCATATTCCACTTAGAGGCTCATCAGCATCTATTGTAATATTACCTGTAGCACACACTGTGAACTGGCTACTAGAAGTTCAACTTAGACTACAGATGAGAAAGTACAACTGGGGATGACATGTTGGTCAGGGAGGGCATTGGCCTTTATTTTTCCTATTTTCACCCAGGTAAAGATGAGTGAGTATGCATGTTATTTTTCATTAAATTTTCCCAGCCAGTCAATAATTCACACCAGCAACCTTTGAGTCATAGTTCCATTTCTCTGACCTCCATACAGAGCTCTGACTCACCTTACATAATATGGTATTTCAATATCCAAATCAGGAAAATGTGCTACAAAATGACTATGTTTTCTGTAGAATCTATAAAAGCATCTTTTATGTAACATGACAGATACTTTCAGGAACAATCTTACTGTTAATCCCTTGTGATGATAAAAATAATATTGTTAGAAATAACATTTTATGATACTTCAAATGTATCCCGACGCCTTCTTTATTACTTTCTGTATTAGCACAGGAAGCTCCACATTCCTTGTTGAGTTTCATGTTTAATGTTTTCACTTTTCATCCTCTGCCGCA